>NC_142501.1:168980453-169284412 GCF_057876585.1 Rhinolophus sinicus
GAGTATTGCACACTTCTTTACCTTTCTTTTTTTCTGACTACCTGGGATGCAGATATGATGGAGGGTGCTGAAGCAGCTGTTTTAGACCCAGAGGTGGAAGAGTCATAATGAGGATGGCAGAAATGCCCTACCAACGTTGGTCATTTACCTCTGGAAATTTACATTCAACAATAAGCTTTTATCTTGTGTTAGCCACTAGACTTAGGGATCTCTTCACCTGTAACAAATACAGCCAAACTAACTCAATAAAAATCACACTCTATTCAATCACAATTGTAAAGAGTAAAAATCACACTCTATTCAATCACAATTTCAAATAGTTTGAATGCAATAAAGATATTTTCAGAAAGGAAATACATCAGGTTTTGAGGTAGATTAATTTAAGTTCAAGACACCAAATAAAGTTCTGAACTTTAAAGCAGTTTCTAAATCGCTTTCTCATACTTTGTGCCATGATGAAGACCCAGCTCTAGTGATCAGAAGCAACTCACAGTTACGTTTGCAATACCATCAATTACCAGAGCTCTTTTGGATTTGTGGTTAGATACCATTTTCTACGGTTAGAATTCAAACAAGTATCAATGTGATTATCTACATAGTGTATATTTAGAGTTTTAACATATTCAGTCCTTAGATAGGGTGATGTAGACACCAAAGTATGATAGACCCTAAAATTTAAGATAAAAGATAACTATATTAAAATGTCAGCACTAGATCAGTATAATCACATCAGGGAATGACGTGCTCAAGACTTGCAAGTCTGAATTATCTACTGTGAGCATGGACTGTTTTTATATTTAAAAGAAATTTAAAAACAATTTTAATATGACGTGCTAAGGTTGCAATTGATTATTTACAGGTTCAGAATTATCCTACAATTTAGAGATAGTTTACTCTCCCTGAGAGTGAGCCCAAGCATCTTTAGGAAGTCAGCATATTAAATTCATGAAAATCAGGCAGTACATTGAAAATTAGCATGTTAATAGATGTTAAAAGAAGCAGGCTCATAGGCGATATTGAATCCAGGAGAAGGTAAGTGACCCTGCTATAAAAGGGGGATGAAAAGTGGGTCTTTTCTTTAGTATGGTCATGGCCAAAAGATGACTATCGTATAGACTGTGACTGTGTTTCATTAAAGAATGTTTAAAGTAAGGGAGCCTTCTATCAGGCTAGCATAGCATTATACAAATGCCTGTAAGAACATCCATGTCCTGTGTTTTGCTTCTGTAAACCTTTGCTCTGAGCTTTGGGCACTTGGGTAGCCCTGCCATGTCAGGGGAAATGGTACCCTCTCTCTGGCCAGGTTTGTCTGATACTGTTAGACCTGATTTCCTAGCCTGCAGATAGTTTCTTAGTAGTACGGCATGGCTCAGTGCCTGTATGTCCTTTCATCTTTCGGTCAATGAATAAAATAAAGTTTCTGAATCTTTAGAGTTGGGACCAGATCACTGACCTCAGTAAAATCCACCCATTGAGATTTCACCTGAAATAGCTATCTTTGGGTTCACATCATTACATATATTATTATGCTAATTTTATGTTTGGGAAGCACTAGTCTTCATTATTTCAACATTTCTCAATTTTAAATTGGATATATGAAGAAAGGACAGGTTATATTAATCTGAAAAATAAATGATTACCCCACTACACACCAATTAACCTTAGGGAAAATACTGATAATACTAAATGCTGACAAGAATGCAGAGAAGCTGGATCTTTCATATATTGCTGGTAGAAACACAAAATGGGGCAATTACTCTGGAAAACAGTTTAGCAGTTTCTTATACAATTAAACATACACTTACTATACAACCTTGGAATTTACTATTGGGCATTTATCCTGGAGAAATAAAAAATTATGATCACACAAAAACCTGTACACAAGTGTTCTTAGGAGCTTTATTTATAATAAGCCTAATTGGAAATAACATTAATGTCCTTCAAAAGGTGAATGGATAAACAAACTGAGGTAAGTCAATACAATGAAACAGTACTCTGAAATACAGATGAATCAATTATTGATACACACATCAGCTTGGAAGGCTCTCAAGACATTATGGTAAGTGAAAAAAGCCAGTTTCAAGAGGTTACACACGCTATGATTCGATGTGTATAACATTCTGGAAACAGCAAAAGTATAGGGATCTGACCAGCAGACCAGTGGTTGCTCGGGGTTAGGGATGGGGATGGAGGGAAGGTAGAACTATAAAGGATATCACGAGGGTGTTCCTTTGTGGTCCTGGAATCTATACTAGTGCTAAAATTTTATAGAACTATATGAAACAATGAGTGTATGTGAAAACTAGTGAAATCTCAGTCAAGTCTATAGTCTACTTACTGGTAGTCCCTGTTTTGATAATGCTCTATAGTTATGTGTTATTTTTAGGAAAAGCTGGGTGAAGGGTTCATAGGACCTCTCTGTACTATTTTTGTAACTTCTTGTAAATCTATAATTATTTCAAAATAAAAAAATTAAAGTAATGGTTATGTTAACTCACCAACTATGACAGTTTATTTTTAAAATCTATTTACGCCCTGGAATATTATGAGGGTGGGTTAATGCAAGGAGGGGAGAGCATGCTAAACAACTTTAATCGGAACAGTTCTGCTTTTATCTGTTTATCCCTCTGGGAAGATTTCTTACGGAGAGAGATTCCTGGAATAAAGTTTGAAAACCACTTCTAAAAGTTTATAGAAATCTCTTGAGGCAATAAAACTCAAATCATGTGCAATTTAGTTTTTAATCAGGAAAAGTTCGTGTTGTTTAGAAGGCAATTTGATTATTATTTATTGTAGCAAAGAGTTATATCTTTCAATGGAAGTGATTATAAGTAGCCACATATTTTAGAAATAGCATCAGAATTGGCTGGTTAGTCATGAAATTACAGCTGCTAATTCTCACCATAGCTAATATACTGCTTGTTGCAGTGCAGGGAAATGAAATTGTTGGTGGACTCTTCCTAGAAGTCATTTCAAACTAACAGTCAGCTGGTAGAGCAGTGATTTTTCAATCTGAGGTCCAGTTAGGTAAGACAAGACAGCTACAAAACTACTTAGCTTAACCTAACGCAGGATGTGTTGCCAATATAAACTGTATCTCTAAATATTCAAGACATCTTTATTTGCTTCCATGAAATTTTGCTCCCATTCAGATATTTTGGACAGCAGAGCTGTTGGTGGTGGTTGTCAGCCTCTTCATTAGAAATGTTTCTTGTAGCATCTGTGGAGGCAAAGCTTTCCTTGTAGGTTCTGACCAGATGTGGTTTGGACCCTTCACTCCCCAGGCCCAACACATATGTCTCTTCAGAGCCCCCAGTAAGTCTCTTCTTCCGGTGACCGATGCCTGATTACTGCTGTGGTACTTAGATGGGGCCTCTGAGTAATTATAGAGTCGGCCTTGTGGTTGTCTTCCAGGAAATGGCAAGTACCACTTGCCCCAGTGTGTCCCTGCAGACTTCACTTGGGGACAACAGGAAACGAATGCCATGTAAGGACATCCTGCAGCAGCTGCTGCTTTTCTGTGGACAACTGGGAGATAGACATGTTCTCTTTTTACCATCTGTTCCCCCTTCCTAAATTAATTTGAGGTTTATCATTAAGAAAAAATTGTGTATATATAGTGATCTTCAAAAGGAACTACATGAACTTTCACACCAGAATTTTGGAGAGTTGCTTTTGAGCTTCCTCTACTTACGGTGACTCTGAAAATGTTTTTTGCAGCTAACTTTCAACACGATTATCTCACTGCCAAGTCTCCTGAAATATTCAAAGAGTTTCTCTGTTTTCATCACTTATTTGAGAAAACAGTAGGCTTATTAGCTTGTGGCCAAAAATGGATCTAAAAAATATAACTTAATTCCCAGAATGAAACTTATCAATTGCAGAAATCCACCTCTTCTCTGAACAGTTAAATTTGGATGTGTAATGTGAAACTAGAGCAGGAGAAGAGGAAGTATGTTGTTTGTGGGGAGACAAGTCAGACAGGATCTTCTCAGGTGTCCTCACCATCTATTGCTCTTGGCTACTTGTCCAATTTTCCTAGCACAAGAGGAATTTTAGAGGGTGTTGTAATGTGAAAGGAGGCCATAGCAGGAAAAGCCTTGGAATGCCCTGGAATACTATGTGGCCATTAAAAATAATTAATTAGAGCTGACCCAGATGTTCTTCAGGAATTTCCACAAATTATTGCTGAGTGAGGAAAACAAGATGCAGAAGAGTGTGATGGAATAGAACCTTCAGCATTGGTCTCCCGTGCTTGCAGGTTATACATTTGGCAAGGGCAGTAGCTAAATCAGCCTTGGTGAATGGGAGCATAGATGGGGCACACGCATGGCTTCTCTCCCTGACACACAGCTACTTCATCCACTGTCCATATACCAGCAGTGGGTGGCTGATGGTAGAGGATGACTGATGTAAACTGGCTAAGCCATTTTTGTCTGCATGGTTGTTTGGTACCCGTTTCATCTTTGTGCTCTTGGGTAGGTGTTAACATATATTATGTGGCTCTTCATTCTTCATGCTCATTCTCTAATGTTCCACTCTCTGCCTGTTTCCTGGACTTGCTTTTTCCTGATATTCCAATTTTTCTCCCTTTAGTCCTCTGTAGTGAATTGAACTGTATCTTCTTGAAAATTATGTCTACCTAGAACCTCAGAATGTGACCTTATTTGGAAACATTGTCTTTGTAGATGTAATTAATGAAAAAATTTGAGATGAAATTATCCTGGGTTTAGGGTGAGTCCTAAGTCCAATGTCCGGTGCCCTTATACAAAGAAGAGAGGACACTGAGAGACAGAAAGAAGAAGGCAGTGTGACCATAGAGGCAGAGATTGGAGTGATGAATCTACAAGCCAAGGATTGTTGGCAGTCATAATGAGATAACATTTAAAACCCAATCAATTGGAAAATTGAAGAAGTCTAATATTATCAGATATTGGAGAGGATGTGGATCAATAGACAAGTTTATACTTTGCTCGTGGGAGTATAAATTGGTTCAACTACTTTGGAAAACAATTTGGCATTATCTTTTAAAGTTGGAGATTCATATACTCTATGAATATTAATTCCATATATACATTCAAAAGAAATTCTTGTACATGTACATTAGGAAACACACACAAGAATGCTCATAGAAGCATTGCTATTTGAAATAGCAAAAACTAAGGAAAAATCCACATGGCCCATGACTGGAGAGCAGATAAATTGTGGTATATTCATAAAATGAAATATTTTACTGCAAAGAAAAATGAATGCAACAAAGAAAAATGAATGCAAATGTGTCCTAGAAATATAATTTGAGTAAAAAGTAAGCCCACAAAATTAGATATACTACAATACCCACCCTTTTAAAAAAAGTTATAAACAAAACTACACAATATAATTTTAAGAAATATTTATGTTGTGGTAAAACTACAAGTTTTAAAAGGCAAAGGGAATAACAGCAGAAGTTGTAGGATGGTGATTACTTCTGGTGGAGAGAGGCAGGGTACAGGATAGGGAGAAGAGTGTACGTGGATGTTAGAAATTATGAATGTTCTCATTTCCATTCTGAGTGGTAAATACACAGGTATTTATTGAATAACAAACAAATATGTAAACAAATAAGTAAGTAAATAAATAAATAAAGGCCATGCCTGGATCAATGATGAGCCTGTGTCTTTGACCAAGGGTTATGATTAGTCAAATTTTAGGTACCTAGTATTGGAAACACAACAAATGGACTTTGGGGTGTGTAGATTTGTTCCTGGTTCAATCACCATTGGAAGCAAGAAGAGCCCTGGGCCCGGGACCAAAAGAGAGACAGGATGGAGTCTGAAAGAAAAGGAAAAATAAGACCCCCAAAAAATTACAAACATGGACTAAGGAGGAAAGCTTGTGGGAAATTCCTTGCAGGAGATGGTCGACGAGCTTGGAAAATAGAGATGGTTAGGGAACAATTTAAAGTTGTTTCCTGTTCTGAGCTCCGGTGTAAGTAACCTCCATTATCCAAAGCCCACAGTAAAAGTCAACTATATAGATAAAATAAATAATAGTAATGAATTCTTCATTCAATCACTCATTCATTACACATATTTGTTGAGTTCCTACTGCCTGGGGTACAATAGTAGGGATATAGCAGCAAACTAGATAGACCAAGATTTTGTCCTCACGGAGTCACTATATAATTTTCCAGATGCTGTTAAATGCTAGGGCAAAAAATGAAGCAGAGTAAAGGAGAGGGAGAGCCAGGAGTGGAGGTGATTTGTATTAGTGGTATTGGAGTGAACGGAGAGAAAGCAAGCAGAAGGATGGTTATTCATAGCACACAGGTAGGGAAATAGTGAATGGGGATTCAGAACCAAGACTTTGCAGTGACAGGCATCTAGGAAAACATAAGTCCCCTTTATAGTAAATCATAGGAACGTTGGAGAAGATTCTAGATTGCATATTTATGCAGAATGTGGTTTGCATCACATTACATTAAAGAAAAAGTTAATTACAGTACATTAAAGAAGAAGTTAATGTCAAAGGTTGGAGAATTTGGGTTCACTGCCACTATACTTACAACAATTCACTGTAGGGTTGTTTCTATACCTTCTTCTGTATCAGTGGTACAAAAGAGGAACATGGGCATTTGTGCTTTGAGAAAGTTTTCCAAGTAACTCTGCCTCCCGACACCACACCCCAGCCCCAACTTTCTCCACTGATGAACATTTCTTCAATACCATAGTGGGTTATCCGAGCATAGCTCATAGCTCAAATGATCTCAGGTTGTAGTTTTAACATAGTAATAAACAAATATTATCGATAACATATTTAATTTAAAAAAAATCTCAAACCTAACAGAGCATTTGTTTAAAAATAGTATTGTTGAATGAAATGCCAAAGATCCTCAATACCTCAACTTGAGAATCATTGTGTTAGAGTCAGTTTTAAAAGTCATTATTTCATCCTCTTTAATAATAGTTCCATGTTTACTGACATTGTTTCCAACATATTGGGATTAAAACTGGACAAAAAAGTTAGATGAATGTTGAATTAGCATGAAAGTCTCTTCTTTGATCTTTCTGTGTCTGTGTTTAAAGTTTTTATTGATTTTTTTTCAATAATTTTTCTATTTACTGAGTGTTTACTACATGCCAAGAACTATTTTAAGCATGTTGATGTATTATTCATTTAATGTTCACAAAATCTTCATGAGTTGTATTCACTAGTACCCCCACTTACAAATGGGGAAATTAAGGCACAAGTTCATGCAGCTAATAAGTACTGTGCTGTATTGTCACCAGCATAGTCCGACTCCAGAGCCTGTGGCTTTAATTCATTTGCCACCCTGTCTTCAATAAATATCAACACAATTAATAGAACAATGTCCTAACATCCCTGAACAGTAATGAAACTAGAACACAGAAAATACTTTTTCTCACAGAAAAGTGTAGAAGTTCTTATTGACCCTATATTTTCAAGTTTCTTGTTGAAGTGCTTAGAAAAATTCACTGCCTTGAATTTTCAAGGTCTTCCCAGTTCATGATTATCAGCTCATAAATGCAAGGAGAAAAGATGATTCATTGCTACCCAAATTAAAGTATAACAGGTTCTTAGTGAAAACAGTCCAGGGTTAGTTGATGACTAAATCTAAATGCCACATAGAGTATGTTTTTTTATTTTTAGGGGCTCCAGGAAACAAAGATATCCAGGTACAAGCACATTACCAACTCTCAGTGGGCTTTGCCAGACAGCATAACTTAAGCGTTTTATTTTGAGTAGAAAGAACTCGGTCTTTGTGCCCTACAAATGTCACACCATTTGTTTTCATACCATGTTCTTTCGTCTGTGGTTATTACTTCCTTCTAAAGTACACAGATAGAAACTTTTGCTTGCATGATGGGAGCTTTTCCAAACTCCTATTTCCTTTCCCCACCACATTCCATAGTAAAACAGTTGTTTTTTTTTTTTTTTAAAAATCTCAAATTGCCTTTCCTCTTTCTACAGCTATTTTAGTATTTCCAGGATTTGAAAACACACACAACACACATACACACACACACACTCACTCACTCACTTACCACCTCTTTAAAAAAGTCCTGTGAGTTTATAATTTCTCTATTCTGATTTTTTCCCCCTCAAGTCCTGTAACAAAGTTATCTTTAAGGGTATAAGCAAGAAGGGCTGTTTACAATTAGTTAAACTCCAGGTCACTCTTTTTTGACTTAGTTTCTGGTGTCCCTGACAACTGATGCTGTGAAACTTCTAATGACCCTGACAGTGAGAATTGGGTCCCCCATGGCAATGTAGATATTGCAGATTTTGTTTTATTTAGAAACAAAAGTTTAACAAAAACCACTAACCTTGTGAAGCATGCTAACCTATTCCATTCTGTTAAAACAATGCTGGGGACCCACTCAATGGATTTCACAACCCATAATGAGTGATGACCCACTCCTTGTAAAGTAAGTGCCCCCAAATGAGCCACACCTGGCATCTCAGGATGGTGGCTTTCAACCTGGGCTGAACATCAAGGACTACTTGTGGAATTTTTCAAACATGCAAATGCCGAGGTCTCATGTAGGACCTATTCAATGAGAATATCCAGGGAGTTATGAGGCAAGTTTCAGAAACATTTCACTTGACAGATTTGGGAGTACAGTTGGACTGGGGGAGTGATAAACATGGGTTCATTTGTCACTGAGAAGTGAGATAAGTGAAGTGCAAGGGTAGATTCAGGTTTTGTGGAACCTGAAACTTGTATAATTTTGGAGTTCTTTTCAAAAAAAAAAATACAAAATTAGTTTAGAAAATAAATGTTTTTGTAGAATGAGAAAATAAAGCACAACAAATTATAAATTTTAAAAAGCTGACAAATTTCACAAACATAAAATATTCCATAAAAATATTTTTATTAATTAATGCCTTACATGGCTCTTTAATACTTTCTATTTTACTTTGATTATATTCGTACTCTTTGATTTATGGTTAGACAGAATAGAACAACTATTTGGTTTTTCCTTTAGCATAGTTGAAGTTTATTTTCTATTGGTGATAGTTAAGAAATTTTCTTCCAGCTTCAGAACTTGTTATTGAAGTACCATGTAAAATGCTTAGATTGCTGTCTATATTAGTTTACCAGGGCTGCCATAACAAAATACCATAAATTGGGTGGATTAAACAACAGAAATTTATTTTCTCACAGTTCTGGAGGCTGAAAGTCCACGATCAAGGTGTAATCAAGTTGGGTTTCTCTTGAGGCCTCTGTCCTTGGCTCACAGATGGCTGGCTGTCTTCTCGCTGTGTCCCCGCACAGTTGCCCCTTTGTCTTTGTTGTCTGTGTCCTAATCTCCTTTTCTTATTAGGAAACCAATCCAATTCGATTAGGGCCTCCCCCAATGACCCCATTTTAATTTAATTACCTCTTTAAAGTCCCGGTCTCCAAATACAGTCATATTTTTCAGTTCTGGGGTTAGGGTTTTGACACATGAATTTTGAAGGGACACAAATAAAAACATAATGTTTTCAAATTTGGAAAAACTTCTTCCAATTTTTTTTTCATTTATGAGTATAAAGATGTCAGTATATTAAAATTGTTCTTGTGCAATGATTGATCATAAATACACTGAATTGGTGACACATTAACTAGTTTGGTGTCCATGTCCTCATTATATTGATTTATTGCTATATTTTTGTAGATGTCAAATTAGTAAAAAGAAAATAGAAAACATTTCCCAGTGATTCACTTTTCTTCATTATTTAAATTTTTAGACAATCTAAATATCTACAAGTTACTTCTATTTTAAATTTATCACTTTCTCTTTTTTTAAAAAAATTATTAAAATATAGGTAACACAGTTATTCAACATTTACATACCTAAATAAGTGATCATCATGATAAGTCCAGCAACCATCTGACATCATACCACATTATGAAAACATTATTGACTATATTCCCATGCTGTACATTAGATTCCCCTAAATTACTTACTTTATATCTGGAAATTTGGACCTCTTATTCCCCTTCATTTCCCCCACCTATTTAAAAATTTCAATTAGAGTTGACATTCAATATTATTTTATGTTAATTTCAGGTGTATAACATAGTAGTTAGACATTTACATAATTTAAGAAGTGATCACCCTGATTAATCAGTCTAGCACCCACCTGGCACTATGCATAGTTAATTACTATACTGTTGACTATTCCCTATGTTTTACTTTATAACTCCGTGACTATTTTGTATCTGCCAATTTGTACTTCTTAATCCTTTCCCCCTTTTCACCCACCCTCTCACGCCTCTCCCATCTGGCAACTATCAAAATGTTCTCTGTATCCACAACTTTGTTTCTGTTTTGTCTGTCTGTTTAATCCGTCCTTTAGATTCCACACATAAGCAAAATCACATTACATCTGACATACTCATACGCCACTCAGCACAACACCCTCCAGATCCATCCATGCTGCCACTCATGGCAAGAACACATTCCCTTCCATGGCCGAGCTATATTCCATTGTATATATGTACCACCTCCTCTTTATCCATTCATTCATCGATGAATGATCAATGCCTCCACATCTTGGCCATTGTAAACAATGCTGCAATGAACACATGGATGCACACATCCCCTTGAAGTAACGTTTTGGGTTTCTTCGGATAAATACCCAGAATGGAATTACTGGGTCCTTCTTTGTCTCTCGTTATAGCCTTTGTTTTAAAATCTATTTTGTCTGGTATAAGAATGCTATCCCAGCATTTTTTGTTTTCTTGTGTTTTTTTTCATTTCCATTTTCATGACATATTATTTTCCATGCCTTTATTTTCAGTCTGTGTGTGTCTTTTGATCAGAAGTGAGTCTCTTGTAGGCAGCATATGTTATGGTTTTGTTTTCTTATCCATTTAGTCACCCTATGTTTTTTGATTGGAGCATTTAATCCATTTATGTTGAAAGTAATTGTTGATAGATGTGTAGTCATTGCCATGTTATTATTCATATTTTTTATCTTTTTTTTTTTTTCCATCTTAAAGAAGTCCCTCTAAGATTCCTTGTAACACCGGTTTGGTGGTGATAAACTTCTTCAGCTGTCTCTTGTCTGGGAAGCTCTTTATCTGTCCTTGCATTCTAAATGATAACCTTGCTGGTTAGGGTACCCTTGGTTGTAGGTCCTGACTTTTCATCACTTTAAATATTCCCTGTCAATCCCTTCTGGCCTGCAAAGTTTCTGTTGAGAAATCAGCTGACAGTCTTATGGGAGCCCCCTTAAAATTAACTAGTTGCCTTTCTCTTGCTGCTTTTAGGATTCTTTGTCTTTAACCTTTACCATTTTATTTATAATGTGTCTAGGTGTGGGCCTGTTTGGGTTCATCTTGTTTTGGACCCTCTGTGCTCCTGGGCCTGTATGTCTATTTCCTTTGCCAGGTTAGAGAAGTTTTCAATTATTATTTCTTCAAATAGTTTCTCAATCCCTTGCTTTTTCTCTTCTCCTTTTGGTACCACTATGACTCGAATGTTGTTACACTTGATGTTTTCCCAGAAGTCTCTTAAACTATCCTCATTTTTTTGGATTATTTTTTCTTTTTGATGTTCTGATTGGATATTTTATGCTACTTTGCATTCCAAATTATTGATTCGATCCTGTTTCATTTAGTATGCTGGTGATTCCTTCTAGTGCACTTTTCATTTCAGTTACTGTATTCTTCACTTCTGACTGGTTCTTTTTTATAGTTTCTATGTCCTTTTTTATGCTTGCTATCTCTTTATTGAAGTTCTCACTAAGTTCCTTGAGCATCTTTATAACCATTGTTTTGAATTCTGTCTTTGGTATGTTGCTTGCCTCCATTTTGTTTAGTTCTTTTTCTGGAGTTTTCTCCTGTTCTTTCGTTTGAGATGTATTTCTTTGTTTTCTCATTTTAGCTGCCTCTTTGTGTTTGTTTCTATGTATTAGGTAGATCTTCTGTGTTTCTCAGTCTTGGCTGAGTGGACTTATGTAATAAGTTTCTGTAGGGCCCAGTGACACAGTCTCCCTTGTCCACTGTGCTGGGTGCCCCAGCAGTGTCCCTTGTGTATGTTGTGTGTGCCTTCCTGTTACAGTTGAGCCTTGATTGCTCTTGGCACATCAGTAGGTGGGATTGACTCTTAGGTTGACTGGCTGTGAGGTTTGGCCATGTCCACAGCTCATGGGCTGCTGTGTAGGAGGCTCACTCCACTGAGTGGCACTTTTCCCAGTGGGCTCTGGTGTCTGTTGAGACCACCTTTCATGTGTGCCGCTTGTGGGACTAATTGGGTGGTGCTATGCTGTGGTCTGAAGCCAACCTCCAAGTATGTTGGTTCTGGGGCCTCTTGGGAGGGGCTCTGGTACAGACCCAGGTCACCCACTGCCTGTGACTGGCTGGGGACTACCTGGTAGGAGCTATAAAGCAATTTGTGATTATTTGCTGCTTCTGCTAAACGTAGTGTTGCATGGAAGAGGCCATTCTGCAAACTGAGGACAGCTGCCACCA
Source organism: Rhinolophus sinicus (assembly GCF_057876585.1). NCBI lineage: Eukaryota > Metazoa > Chordata > Mammalia > Chiroptera > Rhinolophidae > Rhinolophus > Rhinolophus sinicus. The sequence goes on from NC_142501.1 coordinate 168,992,920, forward strand.
GTACTGGGCCTGGCATAGCTCTGCAAAAAGCCAGGACCCCTGTAGGCCTGCTGCCACCCACCAGCACTCTATCAGCCACTAATAAAGCCTCATGTGGTACGTGAGTTGAGTGAGGTGGGGTCTCAGGGAGTCACCAGGGTGGGATGAGTTGCGTTCACCAGGTTAATGTAGATTCTGGTTCGGTGCCAGTGCTGAGCTTGGAGCTACTCAGCAAAATTTGAGGTCTGAGGATCTGCAATAGTTGTTCAAGAAAGAGTGCAATGTGGGTGGGGCTGACTGCTCATGACAAAGTGCCTTCAGCGTTGGGCAAGTTGGGGGGGTGGGGTCCAAGGGAGTCACCAACGTGGAGCTAATGGAGCTCACCAGACCAATTCAGATTCAGATTTGGCCATGGGCATGGAGGGAGGGCTCAATACAGGATAGACGGTGCCTGTCTGCCTACTGCATGGGAGAAGGATCCCATAAAGGGAAAATGGCAACTGTCCCTCTAGTCCTCACCTCAAAGTCACACAACTCTGTCTTTATCCATATGTCTCTGACGCCCCCTGAGTGATCCCTCGACCGAAGCCCAGGGTGAGTATCTATGAGCAAGTGAGTCTGTGCTTGGGCTCTTTAAGAGGATTCTTGGTTTCCCACAGCCTTCTGTCTCACCTGGATTGTCAGAATCTCCACTGGTTTTCACAGCCAGATGTTGTGGGGGCTTCTCTTCCTGGCACCGGTACTTTAGGCTGGGGAGCCTGGTGTGGAGCTGGGGTCCTTCACTTCTTCAGGGAGGACCTCAACAGCTGAGATATCCCTCCTTATTCTCAACTGCCACAATGAGGTTTAGGGCCCATTCTGCTTCTCTGCCCCTTCTACCAGTTTCAATGTGGCTTCTTCTTTATATCCTTAGTTATAAAACTTCTGTTCAGCTAGATTTCAGATGGTTCTCCAGGTTGATTGTTCTACAATTTAGTTGTAATTTTAATGTCGTTTTGGGAGGCAAGCACAGCATTTATCTATTTCACCATCTTGGACCCTTCCTATTACTTTCTCTCAATTATTGCTTTTGGTATAATCTAAAAAATATTTTACAGTTCTCTTTTCAACATTAGATTAATTTCAATTTATTTTATTCTCATCTTTTTTTATTTTGTTTTATAGCCAATTAAGTTTTATTTTAACTTTTTCTTATTTATTTATCAAATAAATTTAAATTATAAAAGAAGTTATGCTTTATATAAAAACCAAATCACAAGACTTTAATTTCTCAGTTTTAAAAACAAAAACTAAGCTAAATTTCTTGCCAAATTGCAGTTGGCTTTACCAAGTATGCTATAAAAAAAAAAAAAAGAAAAATACAATGTATGGTGTTTTTATAATTGTATATGCTGTACCATTCAGTATATAATCTTGACAGGAGAGAACTTCTGTTTTGACAAGGTATAGATGAGAACTGAATCCCCCATTACCAATCTGTATATCTGATGTTGGAAGCACTTTTACAGACGAACTTCTGTCTCCATACATTTCAATTCTTGTTTCTTAATGACTACCCACATGCTTCCAGTGCCAACTGCAATATGAGATGTTCATGTCTTGAACTGGCTCTGACTGTGCAACTTTGTGATGCCAGATGAGTTGGCACAGTGGGTGGTATGTGTATTAATGGAGGCCATTTCTATCTACATTGGGATAGCTAGCAATTACTTCACTATACACAGAAATGACTGCGAGATATGTAAATATATCCCACTCAACTCAAACTGAATATATCCCCATTTTACCTTTTACTTTAACTAGTCTCCAAAAGTGCCAGTGACCACATCAGTATCAGTGTACATAAGGGGAAGTCAGAGTGGAAAGAGAGAGTCTTCACTGATTGTGATTAAAATTTTTTTACTTTTGCAGTTTTCCCCAAATTATGTGACCATTTGAATATATTGCTAGGGTTTCTCCCAGGGCTCTACACCTTAAGCTTCATCGTCTTTATGGAAATTTGACTCTGGAAACACCCAGGTGTCCCATACCATACATATCATTTGAGATTTGCACCCAGTACAATGGTTCCCCTGTGCTTGTCTTCAAGTTAGTGCCAGTCCACGACAAAGGTTTCAATAATACAAAATGAAATGAAAAGGATAAAGACAGCGTGATATATACCTGTCACATAGGGTCATCAAGTGCTCCCTGTTGAGAAAGGCTCATATTTTAAAAAAACTTTCATTTATTTAAGTGTGTTTTTCCAGGACCCGTTAGCTCCAAGTCAAGTAGCTGTTTCAATCTAGTTGTAGAGGGTGCAGCTCACAGTGACCCATGTGGGGATTGAACTGGCGACCTTGTTGTTAAGAGCACCGCGCTCTAACCAACTGAGCTAACTGGCCACCCCTAGACTGTCATTTTTTAATGAGGGTACATCCTTCCTATAATTTAGTGTTAAAATATCTTTCCTTGTTTGAAATATTGGTGATAAAAGAGAGTAAAATACAAAGTTTGCAAACTTATATCCGTCCCTCTACTTTCTGGTTGTGCTATGATAGATTCCTTCACTTTTAGCATGTAGGGACAGGGGGAGAGAGAGAAACGAAAGATTGCATGGGACAATTTATGACCAGGCTTAGAAGTGTATTTGTCTCTTTTGCTCACATTCCTTTGACCAGAGCTCAGTCCCATGGTTCCACCCTAGATGCATGAATAGCTGTGAAATGTGTGCCCTGGAAGAGATTGCATTAGTGAACCATAGCATTCTCTCTATCACATCATCATTTCCTGGATTCTAATAAAGTTTTAAGCAGTAGGAATTCTGCTTTTAGGCCTCTAGTCTATTTCATTACTTCTACCACATAAGATAACAACCTTATACCTACTGTATTCATTTTTCTATTGTTGTCTAACAAATTATCACAAACTTAGTGGCTTAAAGCAACACCCAATTATTACCTCACAGTTTTGCAGATGTGTCTGGATTCTCCTCGCAGGATATTACAAACCAAAATCAAGGTATTGGAAGCTATACATAATTTTCTGGAAGCTCTGAGGAACAATTCACTGCTGATCTAATTGATTGCTGGAAAAATTCAGTTTCTTGCAGCTGTGGGACTGAGGTTCCCATTTCCTTGTGGCTTCCTCCATCTTCAAGTTAGCAATGGTGCACTGACTGCTTCTCATGGTTCAAATCTCTCTGTCCCCCTCTTCTACTTTTAGGCGCTCAGGTGGTTACCTTTGGCCCACCCAAATCATCTAAGATAATCTTCCTATTTTAAGGTCAACTGAGTCATAATCTTAATTATACATGCAAATCCTTTTTGCCATGTAATATAACATATTCACGGGTGTAACACCAGGGGCAAAGGTCAGAGGGGCCAATATTCTGCCTATCACAATAGTAGTATCCCACAGAAGTAGTCTTCCTTCTCTTTTTACTCATTTTCCAAATCTACTAGGTCCCAAGAGACTTCCAGCATCTTGCCATGCTTGCAGCCTGAGGTACGAAATGTCACCGGGTTTTCTTCTATGCCCAATTACAGGTGTAGGCAGAGGAGTGGGCTGGTGTGTCTCACCATAGGCGGGATGAGTATTGAGGGGGCTGATGGGTGGGGATGGGTCTGGTGTTATAAATAGTGGTGGGACAACGCTGAGCTTGATTCTTCTCTACTTTAAAAAGCAAACACATTGTGCTATGACGCTGATACATTTTCAATTCCACTCTCACTCTTATCCTAAGTCCTGGGACTGTGAAATTAAATAAAAAAAGGAAAAAGATCCAAAAACAAAAATTCTTTTGCTAATACTAGAAAAGACTATTTCTGGAATTCTTTTATTAAAAGCTCATGTTCCACACACACATTCAGATTCCAAACCTCATAGTCCGCAGTACTGAATATCATTTGTTTTTCTCCTCTGCCCAAGACCAGGCAAATGCAGAGGTAGACTAGGTACACATTCCTGGCATATTTTGAAGCAAACTGATTAACCAAGTTACAGTGCTCACAGGCAAGAAAAACTTGTTTCATGCTTCTTTGTAATTCTCAAGGAGCTTTCCGAGTTGCTATAGACATATTAAAACTCAATAAAGTATAGTCCAACCATTGCAACATTATAAGCAAATAAAATTGTAAAATATCTAGGCCAGTGTGTGCCAGGAAAGCTTCCAATGTCAGAAGAAACAGCAGGTTCACATCATGTATTTTGACAGTGGTTTTACTTGTTATGTCTGAACTTCAGAATGACTTGTTGTAAAAGGGTCTTTTTGTGTTCTATGCCACTAGTATATATGTTTTAAGATGGCATCACATAATCTGCTTCCCATAAAAATAGCATTTTCATGACAAACGGTGTTTTCATAGACAGATAATTATAATTTCTGCACTGTTGTTCAAGACTAGACACATCATTTGACTCAAAATTAGAGATTTATGTCAAGAGGTAAACACACAAAACTAAATCTAACCTGCTACGGCTTTCTGTGGCAGGGAGTGAGTGTCTAAAAGTCACTTATCACCTCAGGAGAAAAACATTTGTTAAAATCATGTCATGTGGCAATGTAACTCTCTGAGTTTTTTGCTTTTCATTAAACTGTCAAGATTTTATCAATATAATGAAGATACTTTTAAATTTTTAAATAATTTATTGTGAAATAATCCCATACTTACAGGACAGTTGCCAGGACAGGTAAAAGAACTGCTATATCCCTTTCATCCAGATTCCTCAAATGTTAATATTTTACTGCATTTACTGCCAACACACAAACTCCATTATCATTAGTCTGTTTCTGAATCTTTGGAAAATAAGTTGAAGAAAGGATGTCCCATCACCCCCAGATCCTCCAGCGTGTATTTCCTAAAAGTAATGGCACTCTCATGTAAAAATAACCCACAGCTCTCTAAATAAACTTATCAACATTGGTACAACACAACTGTCTACTCCAAAGACCCCATTCAAATTTTGGTAAATTTCTCTTTTCCCTTATGATTCAGGATCCTATCCAAGATAATGAGTTGCATTTAACATCTTGTCTGTTAAGACACCTTCAATGTGGAACAGTTCCCACTTTTTATCTGCCTTTCATGTGCTCGATGGTTTTAAAGAGTTGAAGTATTACATTCCATAGGATGATCACTAACTAGGTTCATTTGATCTGTTTTCATGCCCAGACTTAGACTACTCATTGTTGGCAGGTGTGCCACTGAAATGACACTGTGCTCTATCAGGGAGTCACATGATGTTAACCCAGCCTACCCCTGGTGGTGTTAACCTTGACCACTTGGCATGTTGTTCTCTACCAGATGTCTGCACCTTAAAATCATCATTTTCCCATTTATGGTTGATTTGTACTTGGGGTATATCTGAGGGGAGTTATTCTGATATTTTGCTAATATCCTGTACCTCATCTAATCTCTGCTCACCAGCTTCAGAGTCCATTGATAGTTCTGCCACAATCGACCTCCTTTATAATGGTTTCAATATGGTTATTCTCTATTGTCTATCTTTAATAGTTGAAATTTTATGAGGAAAAACTTTCTTTTCTACTCTGTTTTCTTATTTTTTTATATCCATGTGGACTCATGGATTCCTATTGTATTTTTGCTTATTACCATTATTTTGATGTTCAAATGATTCCCAAATTGGCCAAAGGGAGCTCCTTCAAGGTGGCCCCTGTCATCCTTTGACATGTCCCCATCATTCCTTAAGTATTTATGTGCTTTCTGACATAAAAACACATCGCAGGCGCATCTTGTATTTTTATTTGCCTTAGTCCTAATCAGCCATTTCTCAAGATGCTTTGATTTCTTCCAGAGGAGAATGGCATTTAGAAAGCAAAATCTGGGTGCTTGGTGTACTCATTACTACTGGGGTATCCTGGCTTCTAGGTTTCTTTACTAGACAGAGCTAGGATTACAAAAACATACACATAAACACACACATATACATCTACAACTATTTCTATTTCCATCTGTGTATGATAAAACCATGAGTTTACATTGTTACCTCGGATTCGAATCCCATATCTCAAGATTCTTTCTAGCCCTCCCTCTTTCCATGTTTTAAATTCCCTTTTCCAGCACTAGAAACTTGGCTGTAATTTTTCCCAATTTATTTACTCATTTTCCCAGCATAACCAATTTCCAACTATATCAGTCATTTTCTCCTACTGCCACTTCAGTCTACCTGCTCCCTATTGTCCCATGTCCTTGGCTAACTCACTTGTTTCCCCATGCCTGTGCTTCCCCATGGCGCCCTTCACCCTTCGCTGCCCTAACACCTTCAGCCACTTTGCTGACTTCTCTACGCTGGGAAAGGGAAGGGGAAGGGGCAAGACATTGCCTTTTACATTTCATTTAACAATACTTTCAGTTTTACATGGTACCAATCTGGCCAAATCCTATTCAATTTCCATTGACTAAATTATGATATTTTTCAATTAGAGTCCAGGATATAAACAAATGCACATATTTCATATTTTTGATAATGATGACTATGGTTAATTATAGATAACAGTATTGGTGGGGGGAGTCCTAATTGGCATCATATTTATTTATGTATTGCCTTGATTAAGGAGAAAGAACTGAGGGAGCCTATAAAAATACATATAATTAAGATGTTGGAAGTAGTTGTTGAAAGAGAGGGAAAACTAGAACAGGAACATAAAATTGAGCCAATATGTGAGAGTAACAAAAGTGTGTTTCATAGACATCTTTAGACTGAGCCCGAAATGTGACTCTAGGTTTCTTCACCCATTTTGCCTGGGTTTGGCTCTTGACTCCACTATTCACTAGGTTAGGTACTAGGCCAGGCATTTAACTGCCCTGTGCCTCAGTTTCCTCATTTGTGAAATGGGGATAAAAATAACCATCACCTCATGGGATTGTTGTGGAAATTAAATAAATTAATCAATTTAATCCATGTAAAGTTCTTAGTGCTTAGCACATACTAGATTCTCAGTAAAATCTAGCTGCTATTATTAGTTGAGGTAGAATTTACTTTCTGTGGTTCATACAAGGATAAAACAACCCAGAGGCCTGGAAATCTAATATGCTTCTCAGACTTTCTCAATGTCATTTCCTTAGCCAGATATTTAATAGATAACTGTTCATAGTTATTTCTAAATTGATGCTTCTGTCCAGGGTTTGAAATGCAGAAAGTGTATGTAATTGATTAAAGATCTATATCTTTTAGTTATGAAGTCAGAGGGGCAAATATAAAAAGAAACTCTTAAGAAAATTAAGGATATGGGCAGTTTTCTTCATGTCAGCAGACATAGCAGAAAGCTTCTTTCCTCAGAAGAGCACCTATGGATTTGCATACATATCTAGACAAGAACTTCACGGAGACCTGAATCCCATATTCTAATGTGACAAATCTACAAGAGAGGGCCTAAAAAATAATTCCATCAATTATCTGCCTTATCCATCAAAGAAAAAATGGCCTAGAGTCTGAGGACAAAAGCATAGGAAGGAATTTCCTGCAAAATGTATTCCAAGCAGCTGAATGAAGTGACCTATGGGGTAGGGTCTTTTAGTATCGTTTCACTTGTACATTGAGTGATGTTTATAAAAATTCTGTTTTAACAGTGAGTAGTCAAGAAATCTGGTCATACCTTAAAACTGCTTTTATTTCAATATAGTACAGATAAGCGTTTTTTTTTTTTTAAACGTCAATGGATTTTCTTATCTTATACTTTCAATCTGACATTCATACTTTTCCTGTTCTTTACTTTTTAATAGTTTTATTAAAATATAGCTAACATAAAATGTTATGTTAGTCTCAGGTATACACCATCGTTATTCAGTGCTTTATTATTTTTTATCAGGATATTTATTATCATTAAAATATGTAGTTCAAACTTAAAGTGAAATTACTTAGAAAGAACATTATTTTCTGATATTTTGTATTTTGTCTGTTTAAACTCTTTCTTGATTTGTCAGGATCAGTGCAAATTAGAATCATTTTAGAAATGTGATTTTATATTGCGCTGATTAAGTCAAAATTTGCACTGTGATCTTGTGTACTTTTGCTATTTTTATTCTGTGATATGATTTTAGATACTGATGAAACATAGCCCTGCTGAAAATACATCAACTGTTCTGAATAATGAATCCATCCCTTCTCGATTTGTACCTTGGGCATGTTGGTGACATTAATTATCATATATTTTCAAACTTTGAAGATGACTGTGGTATAGCTTCCTGCCCTTTCAAACACAGCTGTGGAACAAGGAGTTTCATGAGACTGCCCCCATTTCAGATGCCAATTTAGACAAAATGCAAACATATTTATGGCCCAACAAACCAGAAAGGGTGGTAAATTCCCCTTATAACTGAGGTCATTGGCAGTATACTCCAAGTGAAAACCCGGGCCTATCAAATCTGATCAGTTTTCTCTTGTCGGGGCTGATCCTCACCCCACTCTTCTCTCCCACGGGGAATGCATCCTTCGACATCAGTGAGAGGGCACTCTATAGAAAAGAGGCTCCAATAATTCAATTATCTTATGTGAAATAATATCTTTTCCACGACATGCGTCACTGAGATATTGATTTATGATTCTAATTTTGACATGTTTTAATTTTAGATAGAAATAATTTATTTTGCAATGTTCTGGGCTATAGTAAGTCTCTTCTAAACATTCTGCATGTGTGCATGTCAGTTTGCTGTAATTTTCCCTGTCCACTGATTTGATGCCCACATCTATTCTCTCTTTGCCAACCTGCTCCTTTCATCACACCTGCATCAGAACAGAGGAGGGCTGCAGTGCCAGTAGAGGTGGGCAATTCATTAACTCTCTGGCGGTGCTAGTAGAAGGAGTAGTAGCTGGGGGTGGCGGTTGGAGAAAGGAGCGTGGAGTCAGCGGACTGGAAAATATCACCATGTGCTTTCATTCAGCAGAATCTACCATGTGATCCACACTAGAGCTAGATTTCAGGACATTTATGAGTAATTATCTTTTCTGTAGCGAAAGGGGAAAAAATCTAGTATCAATAACAATCACTAGAACACCTACACTTCTTTTCGGTTTACAAAATATTTTCAAAACCATAATCTTGTTTGATTCTTACAATAATCCTGTGAAGTAGGCATAAAAGGCAATATTATTATCTACCACCCCCCCTTTGCAAATGAGATGACAGAGAATCAGAAAGGTTCAGTGGCTTCCTAAAATGTACAAAGCTTAGAATCATCGAGAATCATCATGATCATGATCATCATTATCATCGTCCTGGCAGCTAACATTTGTCCCCTACTATATACCAGGAGCTGTATTAAGTAATTTATGCAGATTGTTCTTTTAAGATAGCAAAATGCTAAGCCAAAAGACAAAAATAAACAAAGTCCTGCTCCATTTCTACTATATTAAACTTCCTTCCTCAATAATAAATCTCAGACACTCAAAAGCAACTCTACTCCGTGAGAAAGTCCAATACAAGATTTACATTTCCTGAAAGCAAACAGTTCCCATATCCTATTACTTTCTAGTAAAGCCTACTTAAAAAGGCTTTAAAGAAAAAAATTATTTAACTTGATTTTTCTGTCCAAATTGTTTCATTCATCTTTCAATTAAATTGAATAAATCTTATGATTTCACGTAGAGTTGGTGGAAAAGAATGTAGCAGACATTCTCATTTAAGGTTGCCTCTATTCTTTAGCATAAAGCCATCATTCAGGCACTCAACATGAAAATAGCTCAATTACTCAAAGGTGCAAAGGTGCCCAAAGAATAATTGTATAGTTGACTCTATTAAGGCTAGTTCTCTTTGCTGAGCATAGGTTATCTATCTACATATATGTTAGAATTGCTCGTATAATTTCCTGATGAAGAGATCATTTTTTACCCTTTTCTTGGATCTTGGTATATTAAAGCATTTATATTATATAAAAACACAAGTTATAACTCACTAAGCACTAACTTTAAAGGTCTAATTTAGGGCTGGCCTTGTGGCTCAGGCGGTTGGAGCTCCGTGCTCCTAATGCTGAAGGCTGCAGGTTCCATTCCCACATTGCCCAGTGGGTTCTCAACCACAAGGTTGCCGGTTCGACTTGCGCAAGGGATGGTGAGCTGCGCATCCTGCAACTAACAATGGCAACTGGACGTGGAGCTGAACTGCGCCCTCCACAACCATGATTGAAAGGACAACAACTTGACTTGGAAAAATTCCTGGAAGTACACACTGTTCCCCAGTAAAGTCCTGTTCCCTTTCTCCAATACAAATCTTAAAAAAAAAAAAAAAAAAAAAAAGGTTTAATTTAAACAAACATTTTGTTCACTTACTTTAGAGTCAGCACATTTGTAGCAAACATGTCACCACTCTCCAAGCCTGGCCCAGTGGTAGATGTTGCTAATTTCATGAAACATTTGTTCCCCTTAAATCAGGACTCAAAGCAGCCTCCAAGCTTGCACTCTAGCCATTACTAATCAATCATAGTTGGCACCTATAAAGAAATCTGAATCTGAGTAAGATCAATGGAGTATATCAAAGTGAATATCCTGGTTGAGATATTGTATTACAGTTTTGCAAGATATTGTTATTGGGGGAAACTGGGTAAAAGGAACTCCAGAGTTATTTTTACTCACAAAACTCCTGACACCAAATATGTGGGGTTTCTCCCCACATCAACCAATACTCCTATGCCAGCTGGGTGTCCTGCAATTGAATTCAATTCTGACACTATCTATCTGAGGTTAGCATCGGATCCCACAAGTTAAGGGCTCTGTTTCATAAGACTGCCCCCATTTCATATGCCAATCACTAGTTCCAGGCCTCCCGTACTTCTGGCTGACTGATTATAAATCAGAGGTTCCTACACTCTCCTCCTCAGGTTTGATAATTTGCTACAACTGCTCACGGAACTTAGGCAGTCACTTTACTTGCTAGTTTATTATAAAGGATACAACTCAGGAACAGTAAAATGGAAGAGATGCATTGGGCAAGGTATGAAGAGATCTGGGGCTTCCAGACCAGACCCTCTCTAGGCGCACCACCCTCCCAGGACCTTGATTTCTTCACTAACCTGGAACCTCTCCGAATCCTGTCATTTAGTGGTATTTATGGAGGGTTGATTATGTAGACATCATTGGTTAAATCATTGGCCAATCAATCTCTAGTCCCTCTCCCCTCTATCTGTGTCAGGGGACTGGGCTGAAAGTCCCAACTCTCTAATCACGCTTTTGTCTTTGTGGTGACTAGCACCCATTCTGAAGCTACTAGGAGCCCCCAGCCCCAGCCATTCATTAGCATAAGAAGGACACTCATATCACTCTGGAGATTCCCAAGATTTTAGGAGTTTGTGCCAAGAACCAGGGACAAAGACCAAATATATGTTTCTTATTATCATAGGTACATAAGCTTTCTCTGTGCTATTTCTTACAACTCTATGTGAATCTACAATTATCTAAAAACAAAGAATTTAATTAATAAAAAAGAAAGCTATTTGTCACCTGGGATTTGCCACACATCTCACTGAGAATCTCTCTGATTTGATAATAGAATGACCATTTTAGCTACATCGCATAATTGTAGAGCAGGCCCTGGTTCATCTAGTTCAGCTCTTTCATTTCAGAATAAGAAACTGAGGCTAATGGAAATTAAATGACTGTTACTGTGGTACCTGAATCTATTTATATATATAACACCTTAAGTGACTGTTCTGTGGTAGACACTGTGCTAAAGCAGTTTGTATACCTGATCCTGTTTTTACCTCCCAAGAATTCTTGTAGGTATTAGTCTCATTTCACATCTGAGGAAATGGAAGCTTGTCACAAGTCATAAAATTAATAAAGTAATAGGGCCTGGATTCAAACTCCTTGTGATTCGAGAGCAATTAGCTTTCTGCTACACATTTTCAAACTTTTCCACTACAAATCCACTATAAAACATAAATATTACTTGTAACCCACATTACACATACAAACCAAAACAAACCTTTCCCAAATACCTTTATCATGTGTGATGTTCTGTTGTACTCTATTCTTTCATTTAAAATACACTAAAATTCATTTTATGATTCATTAATGGGTTGTGACATATTGTTTAAAAAACACAGCATGCTGTTTTCCCTTTCCTGTCACCATTCTATTAATATTTTGGAAGAATCTTTCTTCTCAATGCTGACCAACAGTCTTCCTTTTAGCTTTGCTCGGCTCTTACATCCTAAAATTAAAGGGGATGTTGTCTTTGTTTATTTAAATTCATAGCAGCTCATGCAAAACATCGTAGCGTGATTCTTCCTGTGGTCTTAGGCATTTTAGCAGCCCCCCTTCTCTTCCTGAACACATCCTTGTGAGGGGGCAGATAGACCCATTAAAATTGAACCCTGTCATTTTCTGAACTGATGGGTGGTTTGTTGTTTGAAGAGAGTCCAGGGCCGTGTCTATAAGAGGCAATTGTAGGCAAGTTATCCACTGATTTACATTTGGCTTAAAACCCTCTCTGAGTGGGTGTGTTGGGCGGCAGTAGTGGTGGAGTTGGGCTACGTATCACTTACCCTGGCACTACTCCATGTGACAGGGTACACTGGGTGGGCTGGCATTCCTAACTCATTTCCTGAAGGATGCCGTGATGTACCCATTGCAGTCACCTATAGCATCTATTCACAACTCTTCCTTGAGTAATGGAAATCAGGCACTTGAATTTCTTGGCCCACCCGGGATTATTTTTAGAGCCCCGTAACACCATGGGTCTATCAGTGGTTCCGTTAATTTTAGTAATGTTGGCATCGATTTAGCCATTTGGTTGTCGGGATCTGACTGAAACACATCACACACAGTATCTAATTGAATCCTCAGAGCAGCACTCTGATGAGGATGTGATTATATCATTTCATATTAGCAAATGACTGCTTGTCAGGTGGCTTTTGTTTAGTAGTCACTTGGAAGGGCAGGGGAGGGTTAAATTAGAAAATGTGATGAGATGAGAAAAGAAGTGGCAGAGATGAGGTTTACACATACTCACACATACACATACACACGCATGTGTGCACACGTGTACACACACATTCCCATCAAAAAAAAAGTTTTGAGGAGTTTTGGTGTCCAAGTTGAGCTGGTCATGTTTTCTTCTTTTACTGACCTTGATGGTCTGGCCTCTGTCATCATCTGTTTCAGCCAACATTATGACAGTTTAAATTCTAGAATTTTCTATCCTTGGCTTTTCTCATTTAGAAAAGAAGATTGAAGTTGGATCTCAGACCTGAGCTTATTTTGTAATCACAGGCAGGCTCAGCTTTCAAGTGGAAGATATTTCAGTTTTCTTGTTGGATGGTGGTTCTCAAATACTAGCGAACACAAGAATAATCTAAGAAGCATCTTAAAGAGTAATCTAAGAAGCATCTTAAAATGAAGAATCTGATTTAACAGGTCAGAGATGGTTCCCTGAAATCTACATTTCCTACAAATTTAGATTTAACAGCTTGAATCAAGGTGATTCAGATTTAAGTTGTCTAGGAGCCATGTTACGAAAAATGCTAATTCCAGTATCAAAAATTGTAATGCAAGAGTAATCCATATTGTGGGCCTGTCCTCTCCTCAGTCCCATCTTTAAAACTGTCTTAGAGAGGACCTCGAATATTTTTATTAAAGACAATAACAGTGATATTTATTAATAACAACCTTCGAGGAAGAAGAGTTAAACAGTGCTTCAAAGCTATCTAACAGTGTCCTGGGCCACATCTAATCAACCAAGATACAGGTCGCCTGCACAAATGTGAGAACCCACATGGAGCCTGGAAAACCTTTCCTGCCTGGGGCAGATACAGTTAATCGGGCAGAGCCCATATCTGAGAGCTCCTCCGCATTTCCCAGCTTCCCAGCTTGGCTCTGTGATTGGGTCCAGGCCACTAGGTTGTGGACAAAAGGAAAGGGCCACTTCTAGAGCTGATCTCTAAAATATCCAGAAGAGTCTTTTATGCTGGTTGTCTTCCCTTCCCCATCTTTAGATAGGTAATGCCCAGGGTGACTTCGAAGCTGTAAGACGATAGAACAAGATGGAGACAACCTGGCTTCCTGAGTTACTGCCTACAGGAGAGCTACCTGATCTTCACTGTATTGTGAAATGTGGGAAAATAAGCCTCTGTGTACTAAGCTGCTGAAACTTTGGGGCTTATTTATTTAGGCAGCATAGTTTATCCTATCCTGACTATACACTGCTATGTTATTGACAATTAATTAATAATCATGATATAAACTCTTTCTTTATTATAACAGAACAGACTAATTCCAACTAAATTCCCCACTGGGCCAATAACCTAGCAGAACATAACCTGGGCAATCTTGCCATTCTCCCCCCCCCCCCCCCCCCCGCCCCGACACACACACTCTTTTCTTTTACCTCCTAGCACTGCAACAGTCTGAGTCAGCCAGATCTAGATTGAAATTCTAGTTTTTGTCTCTTAGAAGTTGTGAGTCTGGACCTCTATTTTCTCTTTTCTAAAATGGGATAATTGACTAATATAGCTTTTGTGAATATTAAATGTGAAGGCAGATGACAAGTGCTTTTCAGAATTCCTGATGTGTGTAAGGGCTTCACAAATGTCACGTCTTTGTCTTCCACCCCACCACATTCACCACTTCTTGAACTTCAAATCAATAGCCGACATAGAACTATTACAACCAAATATTTGCTGAAAAGTATAAAAGTAAGTCTTGTTTAGCCTGCAAGGAATAACTACCTACTTTTTCATCTATGAAAAGTTTCTGGCTCTATGCCTAGAACTTGACCACAAACCAAACTCTACTGCATCATCTATAGAAGATTATGAACTCCCTCGTATGTCAGAAAGAGAATGGGGTCCATGAATTAAGTGGTTCTTACATTCAATGCCACATACCTAATGGGAAAATAGAAATGAACATGGCATCTGAAATAATGAAAAATAATGAAAACCTAAGAAGTTACTGCTACCAGTCTTCAAATTTCTAGAGAATGCAATCATGTAATTCGGCCCCGTTATCTTTCCCATAAACTTCAAATACTGAAGTTATTTATTAATCTGAAAAACATATTTTTCTTTCTGTATGTGCTGGAGTAGTGTTTTCCAAATGCCCATAGTGACCCATTACTGGGTTATAAATCAATTCAGGGAGTTAAAACCATTATAAGCAGCATTAAAAATGAAACATAAGAGAGATTAGTAAAGTGTGTCACACATAGTAAGCGTATTATAGTTCATGAAAATTGTTCCTGGTGTAAACACACACACACACACACGCAGACACACACACACACGTAATTCTTGTTATCAAAGTAGCTGTGTTCTATTCAGTTGCCTTGAGCACTGAATTGGTGAATGCTGAACCATTGCTCCTGACGAAATACAGGGTTAGGTTCCTGAGAGCTTTTGGTCACAACATTTTTGCATCCACTAATCAATATATAACCTTGTTTTATGTGAATTTCTGTTTAAAGACACCATATTAATATATGTTGTTGATTCATTAACATTGAACTCATGGCTAACAGCATTATACCTTAACAAAGCTCATTGAACATGTATTTTCTCCATATGACACATCACAGCCCTCTTACTTTTTGAACACTAGGTAACACTTTAGCACCATGCTTGGGGGGCATTTTAAACAGCAAAATCACCAACAAAAAGCACAAAGTACAAAAATGTGGCACTAAGTAGACCACAAAAAGGACAGTATATTTATAGCATGAGCGATGAAACAAGAAAGCTGAGTATTACCTTGTTTGACCTCAGCCAGAAACTTATAAGACACCTCAAATTTTTTGCTACTCTGTATGCATGCACATGACCTTGACTGAAATGACTGTTAATGTTGATTAGCAAGTTGGAGAATTAGCAAACATGGAATTTTCAAATAATGAGGATTGACTATCTAAGCTGCTGGATTTTGAGTTACTGCCTTAGTTAAAAGCAGAATGATTTATGAATATATGCAACAAAGTTCATATATAAATAATATGTACATAAAACAAAAAGATATTATAGATAAGACATGTAAAGTCTGCTTACTTAATTAGCGGAAATGCCACTAACAGTTGGAAGAATGGAGGTTCCTTAAAGGCAAACAACCTGTGTTTTTCATGGAGCCTGGTCCAATGCCTTTCTCTATAAATTTGTTGGTTAAATTAATGGTCACTGAGGGTGATACAACTGGGTTTAGAAGAGTTCTATTACAGCCTGAAGTAGTTCCTTAGATTCAAAGAAGGTTCAGTTGTGGCAATTCTAGCTAAACAATTCTACAATCTATTCTAGTTAGTTTTTCTCCTTAGCATTGGTCTAGGAGGTGGTGGGATATGAGATTGGGGATCCCCGCAGCCCAGTAAGGCTGGGTAGTACTTACACCAGAGTGTGAGACCATTGACTTTCTTCAGATATCGGATTGTCTCTCCTGCAAAGAAAAAAATCACAATATGACCACTTGGAAGGAGCATTACATCTGCTAATAGAATCCAATCTAGAGTCAACAGATTTAGCAATTGAAAATATGGAAGGCGCAGTTAAGTTTGAGTGATTTCTAATTACACATGGCTATGTACACGGAGATTTAAAGGAAAATATTGCATGGAATATGCAATATTTGTTGTTTATCTGAAATACATTATAAAAATATCTAAATTACATACTTCTTTAATTATGGTTCCATTATCATTTGGCTCTCCTTAGAGTTATTTATTTTGCAGGATTTACTAACAAAATCTTGTCTTGTTGTTATAATCTATGTTTAATTTACATTGTGACATAGCTTCCACAGTGGTCACATCCAATTCTTTTTTTGTCCACTGAACAGTCATTAATGGAAAAACACACTCACTATTGGTATTATAAGTTAGGGTGTACTGGCATAAAATTTAAAAATCGCTCTTCCGCTTTGGTTTATTGAAACACATAATAACTTCTTTTCATTGAATAACTAATTTACTTTTCCATTTTTCAGGGTTATATCCCATCTCTTGACCAGTGACTTTTGAAAATGTTGTCCACTGACAAAAGCATTGCTGTCAATGTTACTCCCTGTTCAACACTGCACAAGATGATTCCACTTGTTCCCAAGCTGGAAGAATATTTAGAAACATCCATATAAAAGAATCAAATCCTTCAAGGGATGAAATCAGTTCACAAAATACTCATGACAAGTGCCATAATAATTGTCTATTTCAACTTGGGATTTCTTTTCCTGTTCATAAACAATATACCTGTTAAGAACAGTTTTGACCCTTAAAGGGATAAATATTTTTGTAATTCTTTCTTTTAATACATTCCGCAATTTCTTTTAAGGATTGGAGTACTTTTATTACACTGTTTGTTTTTCTTTCAATTTGCATAATCACATTACTAAGGAGATATTGAAAAGCATAACCAAGAAATATGTGGGCCTCACTTCGTGGATTATTTTAATAGTTAACAGCAATTTTGGTAGGCTTTTCTTCAGAACGAATGTATGATTTAAGTGCTTCAAATAAACTCAGAATGTTCTCAAATGACTGTTCTAGAGAGCCCATGGATTCGAACGCAAGAGAATTGAAGAGTGCAGAATGCCAACAATATCACAAAAATATTTATTTTTAATCTTCCCAAAGTTTTACTTTACTTTTTAGAGCAGTGTTAGATACATAACAGCCCAATTAAAAATCAGGCAAAATATTTGAACAATAAAAAAGAACTGCTGATATCTGCAATAGTATGGATGAATGTCAAATGCATTAAACTAAGTGAAAGAAACTAAAATCAAAAGACGCATGATTGTATGATTTTATTCATACAACATTTTGGGTAAGACAAAGCTGTTAGGACAGAAAACATATTAGTGGTTGCTTTTTTTCAACTATTTACTTTAGATCTGTCCATGTTAATGTAGAGTTCTAGTTCATTCCTTTTGAAATGCTATAAAATTATTCTATCATATAAATATATCAATGTCCCCTATGGATGGATATTTAGGTTGTTTTCAATTACTTGCTAATATAACAAACAACAATGGATGTCATTGTGCACATTTTTAAAAATGAGAACTTTTAAGATCTACTCTCTTAGTAACTTTAGATTATGCATGCAATGCAGTGTTGTTAACAATGTTACCATGCTGTACATTACATCTCCATGGTATATTTATTTTGTAAGTGGAACTTTGTACCTCTTGACCCTCTTTGCTCATTTCACCTACTTCCAATTCATACCGCCTCCCTCACCTCCCAAACGCTGGCAACCAGCAATCTGTTCTCTGTATCTATGAACTTGGTTTTGTTTATTTGTTCATGTTGTAATTTTTAGTTCCTACATATAAGTAAGATCATATGGTATTTGTCTTTTTCTGTCTGACTTATTTCACTTTGCATCATGCCCTCAAGGTCCATCCACGTTGTTGCAAACGACAAGATTTCCCATCTTTTTTTATGGCTGAATAATATTCATTGCATATATATATATATATATATATATATATATATATATATATATATATATATCACATTTTCTTTATCCATTAATCCATCAGTGGACACTTATGTTGTTTCCATATCTTGGCTAAATAATGCTGCAATGAATGTGGGAGTGCATATATTTTTTCGTGTTAAAGTTTTCATTTATTTGGGATAAATACCCAGAAGTGTAATTGCCGGATCATACAGTAGTTTTAATTTTAGTTTTTTTGAGGCATCTCCACACTATTTACCGTAATGGCTATAGCAATTTACATTCCCACCCACAGTGCACAAGAATTCCTTTTCTTTACATTCTCACCAATACTATTGCTTGTTTTTTTAATAATAGCTATTCTAACAGGTGTGAAGTGATATCTCACTGTAGTTTTGATTTGCATTTCCCTGATGATTAATGATGTTAAACATTTTTTCATGTAAACTAAATGTGTATCTTCCTTGGAAAAATGTCTATTTGGATCTTCTGCCCTATTTTAATTCAGATTATTTGTTACTTTCCCCCCTCTACTGAGTTGTATGAGTGCTTTTAATATTTAGAATATTAGCTCTTTATTGGATATATAATTTGCAAATATTTTCTCCCATTCAGTAGGTTGCTTTTTTATTTTGTCAATTATTTCCTTTCCTGTGCAGAAACTTTTTAGTTTGATGTAGTCCCTCTTATTTTTGCTTTTATTGCCTTTGATTTTGGTGTCAGATTCAAAAAATCATCATCAAGACCTATATCAAGGAGCTTACTGCCTATGTTTTCTTCTAGGAGTTTTATGGTTTTAGGTCTTACATTGAAGTTTAATTTCAAATTAATTTGTGTGTGTGGTATAAGAATGTGGTCCATTTTTAATTTTTTTTGCATGTTGCTGTTCAGTTTTCCCAGCACCATTTATTGAAGATAGTTTCCCCATTGTATATTTTTGTCCTAAATTAATTGACTGCATATTCATGAGTTTATTTTTGAGCTCTCGATTCTGTTCTATTGATCCATGTATCTGTTTTTATGCCAATACCATATTGTTTTGATTACTATAGTCTTGTCGTATTGTTTGAAATTGGTGCGTGATGCCTCCAGCTTTGTTCTTCTTTCTCGATTGCTTTGGCTATTTGAGTTCTTTCTGGTTCTACACAAATTTTATAATTATTTGTTCTATTTCTGTGAAAAATGTCATTAAAATTTTGATAGCGATTGCACTAAATCTGTAAATTGCTTTGGGCAATATGAACATTTTAACAAAAGTAACACTTCCAATTCATAAATACAGAATATCTTTCTATTTATTTGTGTCTTCTTTGGTTTCTTTCACTAATGTCTTATACTTTTCATATACTGGTCTTTTACCTCCTTGGTTAGATTTATTCCTAAGTTTTTAATATTTTTTTGGTGCAATTGTAAGTGGGATTGTTATTTTAATTTCTATTTCTGACTGTTCTCACAAAAATCTTTTAATCACCCAGTTTGAACCGTGTAAATGCTAAAGTAGAACAATTTCATGATGACTTCAATGTCAAGTGAAAGGAGATTAGATGCTGTTTGAACAACATTATGCAGAATATGGCAAGACAGCCAACAACTTCCATTTATGTTTGCTTCAACTTTGAATAAACATTGTTTGTACTTTCATGCAAATATCCACCAAAATTTATATTCATATTATTGTCAGCAAAATCAGTACAATTTTTCTCATTAACTCCTACTTCAATAATAGAGCTCCTCTGAAGTCTCATCTGGAAATGATTTTACTAACAATAGTCTTTTAAGTGACATTTCTTCATGAGAAAATATTATACAAGCAAAGGGAACATGTTTTTCTCATCATGATTACAGTTGACCCATACACAATATGGAGGGTAGGGGCACTGACTCTCGCACAGTAGAAAATCCATGTACTCGTATAATTTTTGATGCCCCCCAAACTTAAGTTGTCCCTCAGTATTCTCAGGAGATTGGTTCCAGGATCCCTACTGATATAAAAATCTGCAATGCTCAAGTCCCTTATATAAAATGGCGCAGATCAATGCATACAGTAGACCCTCTGCATCCTTGGACTCCCAACTGTGTATCCAAAACAGTACAGGTATTTACTGGAAAGAAAAGTCAGTTTATAAGTGGACCCAAGTAGTTCAAACCCATGTTGTTCAAGGATCAACTGTACTTGCATTTGTACCTATGTTGTAAAAAGGTAAGGCATTACATCTTTGATAAACTCTGTAACAGCAAATGGAACTATTACATTTTTTATTATTGCAGTAGCTTTCATTCTGATAATTTGCTTGTAATTTTGGGATCAGAAAACAGCTCTGGTAGCAGCACATTCTAATAGTTATTAGAGCTGAAAACTGATGATGATATGCAATGTGGAAAGCCATCATAGCTTCTGCTGTGATTATTTTATCTTCCTCATCTGAATGTTTCATAAAAATTTATTATTTTATCACATCTTTAGCACTAGTTAGGAAGTTGTGCATCTCTTATGTTTAGTTATTATTATATACTGGTTTATATTTGACTTTCCACCATTTTTTTTATTACATAATTGGAAACTGCACCGAGTTTCAAAAAGATTTTTTCCTCATTTAATAAATGATAAGAAAATTTATCACAAAATTTACCTCACGTTTTGGCATTTTGGGGTTCAACTATACACAATTTAAAATAAAGAGCAACCAGAGGAAGAAGTGATAAGATTGAATTTGATAATGTCATAGCAGTGAGTGTTTGTTACTCACAAATTGGACCACATAATTAACTGTACACAGGAGCTGAACTGTTGAAAGTTGTGAACCTGTGAACTAACAATAAATTGAACTCAATATCTGATGTAAAAACGATGGACTTCCCCTCTACTCACAAGGAAGAGCTGTGCTTGTAAGGCACAATATTATTGAATTAATGTTATAGGAAGCCTGGCTTTCAGGGATCAGTGGACTTTGAGAAATGAGAGAGTTCAGAGACTGGTGGGCTTGCAGATGTGCCAGTGTGGTTACTAGAGTGAGGCACTTACTGATTGGCTGTTGTCTAGAAGCATGGTGTTGTCACTAAATGGCCTTTCAGAAGCTTGGGCCATCATTGATTTGCTAACTTCCAAAAGAATAGTTATTGGAGTGAAGTGGTTGCTGATTGGCTGGTTTTCTGAGCATGTGTACTGATCTGTTATCGCTTATTAGTGGTAGTTCCTTGTTCATGACTCAGGAGTTTGGCCAAAGAACAGTCTTTTCATTTCTTATATAAGAAAAACATGTATTTTAATTTCAAGTCCCTCCTTTTGGTCTTCTCTCAACCAAACCTGCAGGAGAGAACATGTTAGATTGTACAGATCTTTATTTGTGGAGGAACGATTTTCGGCTAGTGTTGCCAATTAAGAGATTTAAACACCAATTACCGTGGTGGAAAACTAGTGCAAATTGCTACCTTTTTGTGATTACTGAGAAGAGCTGAATACAGGACATTTAAGTAGTTCTCACAAAGTCAATATGGAAGTAGGAAAAGTCATGAAAATACAGGACATGTCCTGGGTATTCAGATCATCTAGAACTCTGATCCAGAACACATCTCAGGTCCTGCTTTTCTGTTATCTTCCCAGCATAGGTTGTGTTCCACGGTCTAAAGGGTTCTCAAAGGAATGTGGCCCAAGGTGAGGCTGGATAGTTTGAGAAGTTCCAAGTCAGATTAAAGAGCCACTGAAAAGTTTGAATCTAAGTAGTGACATGATTAGGTTTAAATTTTAGAGAGATACTTCTTTCATCTGTGTGAGAGATTTGGGAGTAAGGCCCAGAGACTGGAAGCATGTGAGCTTGTTAGGAGTCTCAGCGCTCAGTAGGAGACAAAGAATGAGAGCCATTACACTTTTGTTTGCACCAAAGATTAGTAATTTACTAATAGTATTGAATAAAATAATTGTCAAAGTTTTGGGGTCTTATTTAGAAAGCATCATTTTGCCAGTAATCCTAGGAAAATTTGGGCAGTGATAAGTAAAGGATTCGGACTTAGTGAAGAACCATGAAATCATAATAGCTCCCCTCATTAGGAGTGTGTGTGTACTGGGCACTGAGTAGTTTTCATATATTACCTTCACAGTGTCATTATAAAGTAGGCACTTAGTGCAGTGGCTAAAAGTCAGGTTCTGAGGTCAGAATTCTGGGGTTCAAATCTGGGCTGTGTCACTTATTAGTTGTGGCATCTAAGGACATGCATTCTTCAGTTCTATGATGGAGATAAAGCAGTGTTACCACGTGTGATCATTTTAAGGACTACATGAGCTAATGAGCCTAGATTGTTGTGTATCGGGGATGTCCTGTTATAAATGTTCAATAAATTTTAGCTATTATTATAACATAATTTTACAGATGAGGAAACTGAATCTTAGAGCGATTAGGTGCTTTTCCAAGGTCACACTGTAAGGGACAGGTAGGGGTTTAACCCAGATATATCTGACTTCAAAGCTCTGATTCTTAATTATTACTCTCTAATATCTCTCAATATCAGAGACACAGGTTTGGAGAAAATAAAATATATGCACATGGAAGGAGAAAAATTGAAGTATTCTTATTCTTTTTTTTTTTTTCTTAAGAAGAAAAGATTATGTGGTCTAGTAATCGTTGTGTTCTCAGTCATAATAAACCAATGGAAACTAAAGCTGACCCACAGACATGTCTGTTACTTGAGGTTCAGTTATAGTGTCTTTTTAATTAAGGTATTTCAGAGAACATTATGCCAACTGTAGACTTGGAGGAAATAGAATAAAAAATCTAGAAGAAATGATTACCACTTAAAAAAAAACTATGGTAGTTTTTAAAAAAATTAATATGGTATCTGCTTTCCCAATTGCACTGACATTAATTCAATATTAGGAAATTGATTTGAAGGTTTTTGCCCTTTAAATTTCCACCAATCAAAGATGCTCTGCTGGGATGTTGTGCATCTGCCTACACAGAGAACTACTATTCAATTGCCTTCTGCTGGTTTGTGTAATTTGAGTCAGAACATTCTCTCTGTTTCTATATTGCTATTGCTATTCTTGCCTTAGTTTTGATGGTTGGCTCAGCTACTGTTTATCCAAATTTAAGAAAACAGGAAGGCAGATAGTTCAAAGTCATGGTAATAGAGAAAGGCATAGTTTTAACTTCTCAATTTATAGGATTTGAAATGGATTAATTACTTTTTCCTAACAGCTTTATTGAGGTGTAATTGACACAGAATAAACTGCACATATTTAAAGTGTAAAATTTGATGTTTCGATATGTACATGTATACACACACACACACACACACACACACACACACACACACTCACACCTATAAAACCATCACCACAGACAATGAAGTCTATAAACATTTCCTCATGACCCTTTATAGTCCTGTTCTTCCATCCTCCCCCCCTCCCCCCTCCCCCTGGAAGCCACTGATCTATTTTCTTTCACTATAGATTAAAATGTGTTGTAGGCAGCATTTAAAAATGACCCCCAGTGACCCTCACCCTTGTATAATCCCCTCTCCTTTGAGTATGGGGAGAACATATAAGTATAATGAAGTATTATTTCCATGATTATGTCTCATTATGTGGCAAAAGGGATATGACAGATATAATCAAGTTTACTAATCAGTGGACTTTAAGATAAAGAGATTATTTGGATAAGGCTAACCCAGCCAAATGAGTCCTCTAAAAGCAGAGGTATACTTGGTGACTTTTTAGGCAGCAATAGAAAAGTAATACAGATTTTGGTACATGGAAGTGGAAGAGCTGCCATAAGACATTCCTAAAATGTGGGAGTGGCTTTGGAATCAGGCAAGGATTGGAGGCTGGAAGACGGTTAGTAGAAATATAGATGTTAAAGGTGTTCCTGTTGAGGTCTCAGAAGGGAGTGAGAAAGACATTACTGGAATCTGGAAGAACAAGGATTCTTATTATCATCATGGCAGAAAGCCTAGCAGAAAGCATAGCCAAATTGTGTTCTTCAGGTATGTGGAAAGCAGAACTTTTAAGCAATGAACTTGTATATATAGCTAAGGAGATTTCTAAGCAAAGTGTTGAAGATGCTGCCTGGTTTTTTGCTGCTTATAATAAAATGCAAGAGGAGAGAGATACATTGAGAGAAGAACTGTTAAACAAAAAGGAACCAGGGCCTGAGAATATTGAAAATTCTCTGCCTCTTCAAATGGTAAAAGATGCTAAAATTAAGAGATTCACTGTCAAGAGAGCATGATCTAGAAAAAAGGCTGAGGGAGTGACTCTACCACCCTTTGCTGAAAGCTGGGAAAGTTATCAAAAGGTCAGAATATTCATCCACAAGAGATTAGGAGTGTTCCTCACATCTTTTCACTCAAACCAGTGGACCTCTAAATAGTTTCAGGGCATTGTTCTTTATCCATCTCAGCAAAAGTCAAAGGTACAGAAAAAATTATGTGGAAAGATCTGTGGCTATGACTTTTGTTTAACTGAGTGAACCCTTGTGAAATCCATGGAAGACTTCTTGAAAATTTTATGTCAGTAGAAATGCTGCCAGCTTAGATTAAAAGGGACAGAGAGAGTATGAAATGAAAAGAGGCTATTGTGGGAAGGTTTTTAACAACAAATTTAACTTCTTTAATGGATAAATTATAGAACTATGGTGGTTTTAAGCATTCCATGTGAGTTGTTGAATTTATTTACATAAAGTTGTTCATAGTATTCCCTTTTAAATCTTCTAATGTCTATAGAATCTGTAGTATTTTTATCTCTCTTGTTGTATTGATAATTATGTCTTTTCTCTTACTTATCTGATTAGCCTGGCTAGAGACTTATACATTTTATTAAGCTTCTAAAAAAAAAAAAAAAAAAGCTTTAGATTTCATTGATTTTTCTCTATTTTTTTTTTTTTTTTAGATTTTATTGATTTCTGTTCTAATCTCTACTATTTCCTTTCTTTTACTTAATTTAAATTTAGTTTTTTCTAATTTTTGTAGTTTCTTAAGGTGAAGGGTTAAGTCATTGTTTTGGGACCTTTTTCTTTTCTAATATAGGTATTTAATGCTATAAATTTCCTCCAAAAAACTGCTTTAGTGACATCCTGCAAATTTTGATAAATTGCTTTGTTTTAATTTCTAATTAATTCAAAATTTTGAATTTCCCTTTGGTTTCTTCTTTCACTCATTCATTATTTAGAAGTACACTTTTGTTATTTAGTTTGCGAATATTTGGGTTTTCCAGAGATCTTTCTGTTATTGATTTCTAATTTAATTCTATTGTGGTCAGTAAACATACCTTGTATGATGCAAATTCTTTTAAATTTATTGAGACTTGTTTTGGAGCCTAGAATCTGGTTTATCTTGGGAAATGTTCCACCTATTCTTCAGAATAAGGTTTATTCTGCTGTACTTGGACAAAGTGTCCAATAAATGTCAACTAGATCAAGTTGGTTGGCATTTTATATCTTGTTATGTATACTGATTTTCTGTCTACTAGTTCTATTAATTATTAAAATCTCTGACTATAATTTATGTTCATTCAAATTAAAGGAAAAGGAAGTAAGTTTCAGTTCACTAACCTCCATGATGTCTGTGTATGAATGAGGGGGTAGTGCTGTTTCCAGTGACTTAAGACTCCTCCTCCTCCACATCAACATGCCATCTAAATAAAAACAAAGTGCTTGCTTTGAAAACACAGCTTAAAAAAAAAAAAAAAAAAAAAAGAAAAATCCTCTTTCCATTCCTTCCACTCCCTTTCAAACTTACTGCTTTCCCTGTAAAAGTCCTATATATAAATTCTGTAGTTATCACTGTTGGGTAGTAGTATATTAGTAGTCTTACATGGTTCACATGCTTTGATATTATAACGTACAAAAAGATTGGACATAGACAATAGTTTAGTGGTTACTAGAGAGTAAAGGAGGAGGGGGGTAGTAGATGAGGGTAAATGGGATCAAATATATGGGGATGGGAGGAGAACTGACTCTGGGTGGTGAACATACAATGTGATATATAGATGATGTAATACAGAACCGTACACTTGAAACCTATGTAACTTTACTAACCATTGTCACCCCCAATAAACTTTAATTAAAAAAAGAAAAAAAGATTGGATTATTCCTGAAAATTCTGAAGAAGTTCATGGAGAGACATAGATTGTCAAGTTTTTAAACTCACAAATCAGAAAAATTGTGTAGAGATTATCTGCATTATAGGATATGTCTGAGGTTCAAGAGGACGGTGAATTCAGGTACCAAAACCTTCTGCTAATAATGTGGTTTGGTTTTCTATTTTGTTCTCCACAGCTGACAGATAACTGAGAGATAATTGAGAGCTAAATCTTTTGTCCATGCACACTTTTGCACATCTAACTACCTTACAAAAAGTTTTGGTAATTTGAATATATATTTTTAAATTTAGTTTGAATATTAAATTGATACATTTAAAAACTTCACATCAGTGTTTAGGTCAGAGAGATTGCATGGAGTTACTATTTATAGATTGTTAAAGACACCTCTGGGCAATGTCAAGACTGTTGCTTGAGGACAGTTTCTTGAATTATAGCACAGAAACTTTAATACCTACCTCAAGAATGATAGGGGCCTTAAATAGGCAGTCATACTTACTAAAGAAACCTAGAGTTTTCTTAGATTGCCAACCTTAGCAAGACAAGAAATGTCAGGGTGACAGAGTTTAAGTGGCTCTTTCAGATACATTACACCGATTCTCTACATTTAAGATGCAAAACAGCCTCCCAAGAGCTATTTAATTAAATGAAAGTAAATCTAGTCCCTTTGGAACCAAATGGTTCAGTGAGCAAATACGTATCAGCAAGTCAAGGAAGTGGGTGAAGTTATTATGTGCTTCATAGACACAGTGACACTTTATAACCCTATATCAGGGATCCTAGACAGTGATTGGTTGGGAAAATTATCAAACTGCATTTAAATTTCGGCAGGTACAAAATTGTCATGCAAAAGTCCAGGACAGTGTGCCACTCAGTCTTCAAAGAAAAAGATAAGAAATCCTGGATTTTCTAAGTCCTTTTGAAGGCTTTTAAGGTAAGATGAAACATCCTCTTTACTCAGAATCAACAGAAGGCTTTAGAAAGAAATTTGAATTTCAGAAAAGAAGTCAACTAGATTTTAAGAAGTGAATAACTCTGTATGATTAGATTTTTTTCCTTCCCTTTTCACTGGTCAAATCAAGACTTTGTATTAAAAGATAATGGAAAATTATGTGGGAAAAGATGCTAATTCTACCTACCAAAATATTGCCTCACTGAAGAATAGGGTTTTTTGTTTTCCTACAGCCAGTATGTCAAGATATCAGTTGCTAATAGAAAGAGTATGTGTAAGATGAAGCAAATTTTAAATCTACAAAGTTAACAACAGAATGAGTGATTAGAATCTTTTATGTATAATTCACTAAAGTACCATTAGTGTTATTTTTATCGAGAAAAACCATTTTTAAGAACCTTGAATCTATGTAGTTAACCATTGCAATGTAAGATGTGATGGGATTTAATGAAAAAGGGAAAAAAAACCCTCTTTTTCTTTTAAATAGTAACAATAGTAACATTCAAACACTGACTCTATTAAGAAATAAACATGAATTTTAGAATTTGATTTAACACATTATGTTACATTTATTTCAAAGTCTGGCTAACCCATTCAGTGATAAGCTCCATGAGGGTAGGGCTCATGTGTTTCTAGGACTGAATGTCTGGCCCACATTAGGCTTTCAAATTTTTGTTGAATGAATGAATGAATTCCAGTTTACATTTAATTTCTTGGTCCCTGAAAAATCAAACTGGCCTAGAAAATTAATTTATTTTCTGCCAACTAACATCAGGGTTTTAAAAGCTATATTCAAACACTTCTACTTAGAATAGCTAGAGATTCTGACTTCTGTTACTCTGCTTTTCCATCTTACAATATAATGATTGATTTGAAAAAAGAAAAGTATGTTACTGAAAAATTGGCAAACTGAGGTGGAAGTTTGATAATTATCTGGTTGCTTTGGTTAGTTTCAATAAAAAATTAGATAACTCAGATTTTAAAAATCTAGCTTGGACTTTCAAACAAGGCTTTAATTAGGCTTTTCACTGTTTTACTATTTACTTGTCCAAATTAACTAGATAATTGCTAAATCTCATTTTATTTGTGGCAATACATAATCAGAAAGGGAATTCCCACAATTCTCTGCTTTCCAACTGACAAAATTGAGGCCATTTCTGTAGTCATCTTTCAAGCCATTTACCTGCATGTGGAAACAGTGGTGAGCATCCTCACGCATCGTGCAATTGCTCTGGAGTGAATCTGAAGGGAGCTAAATGTGGGCAGATCACTGGGCTGCAGTTTTAGACAAAGGGGCTGCACATAACCTTGGCCTTCACTCTAGGTACCTTTCGAGGACCATGGCTCCTCCAAATTGTGCTGTAGATTGGCCTTCTGCAGAGTCTATGTCATGGTTAGGGACTGCCAAGTATGGTGTTACCCTTGCTTACTGAATGGCTGCCCTTCAGCATCTGTTGCCAGAGCTCTGCGTTATACTTGTCCTGAGGTCACCTCAGCCTCACTTTTAATCTATAGCATTTTGGAAGGAGGTGTTGGCTTCCTGCTGAGCAGCTACAAGAGTAATCACTTTTTCCCTTCTCTCAGTAGCTCTGAACTGTCCTCTCTCCTGTGAAGACATGCCAATAATCCTATAGCAGCTGAGGTTTTATTATATTTCCACCATCAACGTTAAATTCAATAAAGGCTATTTTATGACATGCAGCATTATAATCTATAAATCCAGTGGGAGTTCATGAAAAAGGAGTAAAAGTCTCCCTTCCTTTCTATAGTAATAGTATCACTACATCAAGAAATTCAATTTACAGTAACTAGGAATTTAAATTTTTGATTCACATGGACTATAACGTCTATTCCAATGTACCAAAAATATATACTAGATAATTTCTGGATGTGAATTCTAACAGGACTAAAGGATTATGTTTTTAGAAGTCCCACATAATAATTGCTATCATTTATTAAGAGATTGCTAAATACCCAGGACAGTGCTAGTTATTGCTTATACTAATACATATTTATTCATCAACAACATTCATGAAATGTCTTTTTCTGTGCTATGTATCAGACTACAACGATCACCAAGACATTCTCCTGGGTCTCAGGAGCTTTCAGTAGGGCAGAGGAACATACAAGCAGCCAGGCTATTTTAAAACAGTGCAATGTCCTACTAGTGAGGTGTGCAGAAGCAGCTGGGTGTAAAAGGAGATACTGAACACCTTCTGACATAGAGTCAGAGAAGGCTTTTCAGAAAATATTCTTCTGCTAAAAAAACTGGGGTAATCTTGAAGTGCAAGCAATATTATTATCCCAGACAGAGAAAACAAAGGCTTAATAAAGTGACTCAAATTTCTGAAGCTCACACATCAAGTAGCAAAGGTGGAATTTGAACCCAGGTCTCTGAATCCAAACTCCATGTTCTTTCCATTAGCCTAGACTCCCTTGTGTCTTTCCCTTACATCTAGAATAACCCAATGTATGGATTTGGGGTGAGGATGATACCTGCCTCACCTTCTAAGCACAATAATAGCACACCTAGCTAATACTTGGTCTCAGAAGAGAGGGAGATTTTACCATCAAGAAGGACAAAGATATGGTTATGCCTTTGTGCGTACATGGCTGTTCCCCTTTACTGGCAGAGGTGGACAACATCTAGGTGGCTACATTGGTACTGAGTGTGATGGTGCACTGTATGTCCCTGTGACCACTCCATATGTTCCAGAACACTGAGCCTTGACAGCTGCCTTCTTATGTCGGATACATACTCCTTCCCAAGAAAAAGGCAAATGCTTACAGACCAAAATAAGACATTACTGTGGTTATCATGCCTTGCTTTATAAGTAACCTTGTATAACCTTGTGCTGTTCTCTTTTTTTTTAGTAGCCATTAATTAATATTCCTAAAGACAATGAAGATAATTATATATGTTTGCATTTGGGCAGCAGCATGGGCTATTCCGGTAAGTATGCCTTCCTCAGAAAACCTCCTGACTTTTCACCTAATATTAAAATAGCTCTTTTCACCTAATATTAAAGAATATATGTCTAACCACTATGCTGTAGATCTGAAACTAATGTAAAATATTATCAAATGTCGACCGTAACTGAAAACAAAAATTTTAAATGTATGTATATTTCCTTAAGACTTTGCAGATAAGCTGAGCCTAAATATTTAGATTTGCATAAAACAGTTGACAAGGTATCTCTGGGGTCTCAAGAAAACCAAACATGATTCCAAATTCATGCTCCCATTACTCCAATCAAAACTCATGCTGGTCAGAAGGATTATTATTTTTAAAATTCAATCAGATTACCCTGTATTCAATGCTCAGAAGTTATGGAGACTTTGTTCATCTTTGCTCATGCACTATGAATTTCATTCTAATATCAATGAATTGTTTAGGAAGTTTCAAGAAAGAAAAATGGGAAAAAAACAGACTCTTTTTCAACATAGGAAAAAAATAATGTTTTATTCAGGGAGTTATTTTTTATATGCTCACTGTGGAAAATTTGGAATATACAGATAAACACCAACAAAGAAAATTGAACCATTTGTAATTTTATTAGTCAGCTGCTATGGTTAACATTTTGGTATGTTTTCATAATACCAAACACTTTAGTATTTATGTAATTGAGAATTTTCTCAACTATGTCAAATGTGCTGGTGAAGGACACAGAAGTAGCCAATACTTGATTTTGCTTCTGCACCAGCTCTTGTCACTCCTAAACTATTCTTTTAGGAGTTTTGGCCAAGATTATACCTAGGGCGTGTCTTGTGCTATTATTGTAAGAGGCTAATTATACAGAAACACCAAATGTCTATCTCCTCTTCTTTAATAAAGACTATTCTCTTTCAGTAGTTGAGATAAGTGGTCTGGTTAATTTATCAATAAAATTGGTAACACCATTGTAGAAAATATCGGCATGCCCAGTTCAAATTCCACATAAGCATGTAAAAGGTCACTTCTTTTTTCTACCTGATTAGATCATATTTTGGCCTTTATGTTTTATATATTTTCCTTCATGTAGAGAAAAGTGTGTGTGTGTGTGTGTGTGTACAAAAAATAAGAATGTTTTCGATTTCCAATATTTTCACTTTGGTAGGTTCCTCAAATCAAGCCATTGGCAAGATATGCTGTTGACAAACCTGTGAATTTAAATCTTCTAGCAAAATTGGAAGTGCCAATGCAGGTATGGGGTATAAAATGTGTTTCTAAGGTGTTTTTAGATTCCATTAACTTCCAAAAATTGACACTCTTCTTTTTCAGTTTGCATTACTTCAAGATGATATCCATGATTTATTTTTGTTTCTTTTCCAGGATGAGTTAAATGCCAATGATACCACCAAAGAAAGTGATGTCCCCATGCATGAGAATGAAATAGGAAGGCCACAGTACATCGAAGATGGTTACAAAGGAGAGAGAAATGGCTCTGAGGGGGCAGAAGCAGAAAGGAAAAGTTTTTATACACATTCTACATTAGGGAATGAAGAGGGGAATCCCGAGGATCAGAATGGGGGCACATATGGTCATGATGGGATACATGGGAGAGAAGAAAGCACCACAGCAAATGGCAACAGGGGACAAGTAAGCATTATCAACAATACTGGAGCAGCAAATGGGAGCAATATTAATGGAAATACCGATAAGAATTCAACAAATGAGGATGTTGGAGATGCAAGTCAGAGTGAGGATGCCATTGTTGTTAAAGTAGATGAACATCAAGTAGCTGGAAGCAATAACAGTTCAGGCCGCGAAGATGGAATAAATGGGAATTCCTGTAGAAATGAGGGTAATACTAGTGAAACAACATCTCAGAGAGAAGGCGAGAGAAATGGTACTGAGGAGGCAGGAGTGACACCAAGGGGAAGTGGAGCTGGCAATCGAGAAGATGCTGGCCTGGATAATTCTGATGGGAGTCCTAGCGGGGATGGAGTAGATGAGGATGAAGACAAGGGCTCTGGTGGTGATGAAGGTGAAGACACAGGAAATGGAAAAGAGGGCACTAATAACAACAAGGGCCAGGAGGGTCAGGGTCATGGAAAAGGAGATGATGATGACAACAGCTTAGGGCAAAATTCAATTAGTAATGAAGATAATGATCCTGAAGACAAAGAAGATCCCCACGACATGGATGGAGACAATGCCTCTAAGAGTGAGGAGGATTCCGACCATATTCCAGAAGTCACTGGTAGCCAAAGAATAGAGCACATCCAAAAACCCAATCACAGAGAAAACAATGGTGTGGAAAATGGAATCATCAAAGAATCAGAGCCAAGTACTAATGGGAAGAGCCAAGATAAGGTTAGTTTGTGAAGCTGATTTCTTTCAATGGCAGTTTAAATTCTCCCTCTCCACTCACTAACAATAGCACACAAATAAATCATGACACAAATAAAACGTTTATGTATTTTTGCACCTAAATTACTTTAAAATTTAATGGGAAAGTGAGTCTTACTAGACTTCGATATAGAACAATTTTAAAAATCAGACATTTCTGAACATTTGGTTACAATTCTAGAAAAGTCTTATGCTAAATAATGGCTGCACCGTGTAATGGTTTACAAAACTTCCTACTGGTTAAAAATGTGGATGGGTTGTTATATAATCTAAACACTAGAGCACTTTTAAGTACTGAATAAAGCACATTTCCACAAACAGATGTTTCTGGAAACAGATGTTCCAGAAGCTGAATTCTTGTTTTTCTGGTCACTTTCCCCAGTCAGTCTTTCTTAGACCAATGCAATTTTGCATCACAACATGCACTAATTAACCATTCTTTATTCCATCTTTCCATAGATAATAGAAATTGAAAGTCCCAGCAGTGGCAACAGAGATAATATTACCAAGCAAGCTGGAAAAGTCAATGAAGATAAAGAGAGTAAAGGACAACATGGAATGATCAAAGGAAATATCAAGACACAAGGAGAGGTTGACAACATGCAAGGACCTGCCCAAAAATCAGAACCTGGAAATAAGGTTGAACACAGCAAAACAAGTAGTGACAGTAATAGTGGCGGATATGACAGTTATGAGTTTGCTGATGACTCCATGCAAGGAGATGATCCCAACAGCAGTGATGAGTCTAAAGGCAATGGTGATGCCAATTCTGAAGATGACAATGACAGCAGTAGCCAAGGACATGCTTCTTATAACTCTGATGAATCCAAAGATAATGGCAATGAGAGTGACTCAAAAGGAGAAGGAAATGATGACAGTGATAGCATATCAGATGTTAATGATAATGACAGTGATGGCAATAGTAACAATGGGAGCAATGAAAACAGCAAATCAGACAGCAGCAAAGATCAATCAGACAGCAGTGACAGTAGTGACAACAGTGACAGCAAATCAGATAGTAGCGACAGCAGTGACAGCAGTGATAGCAGTGACAGTAGTGACAGCAGTGACAGCAGTGACAGCAGTGACAGTAGTGACAGCAGTGACAGCAGTGATAGCAGTGACAGTAGTGACAGCAGTGATAGCAGTGACAGTAGTGACAGCAGTGACAGCAGTGAAAGCAAATCAGATAGCAGTGACAGTAGTGACAGTAGTGACAGTAGCGACAGCAGTGACAGTAGTGACAGCAGTGACAGCAGTGACAGTAGTGACAGCAGTGACAGTAGTGACAGTAGTGACAGCAAATCAGATAGCAGTGACAGTAGTGACAGTAGCGACAGCAGTGACAGCAGTGACAGTAGCGACAGCAGTGACAGCAGTGACAGTAGCGACAGTAGCGACAGTAGTGACAGCAGTGACAGTAGCGACAGCAGTGACAGCAGTGATAGTAGTGACAGCAGTGACAGTAGTGACAGCAGTGACAGCAGTGACAGCAGTGACAGTAGTGACAGCAGTGACAGCAGTGATAGCAGTGACAGTAGTGACAGCAGTGACAGCAAATCAGATAGCAGTGACAGTAGTGACAGTAGTGACAGCAGTGACAGCAGTGACAGTAGTGACAGCAGTGACAGCAGTGATAGTAGTGACAGCAGTGACAGTAGTGACAGCAGTGACAGCAGCGACAGTAGTGACAGCAAATCAGATAGCAGTGACAGTAGCAGCAGCAGTGATAGCAGTGACAGTAAATCAGATAGCAGTGACAGCAGTGACAGCAAATCAGACAGTAGTGACAGCAGTGACAGCAGTGACAGCAGTGGCAGCAAATCAGACAGTAGTGACAGCAGTGACAGTAGTGATAGCAGTGACAGCAAATCAGACAGTAGTGACAGCAGTGACAGCAGTGACAGCAAATCAGACAGTAGTGACAGCAGTGACAGTAGTGATAGCAGTGACAGCAAATCAGACAGTAGTGACAGCAGTGACAGCAGTGACAGCAAATCAGACAGTAGTGACAGCAGTGACAGCAGTGACAGCAAATCAGACAGTAGTGACAGCAGTGACAGCAGTGATAGCAGTGACAGCAAATCAGACAGTAGTGACAGCAGTGACAGCAGTGACAGCAAATCAGACAGCAGTGACAGCAGCGACAGCAGTGACAGCAAATCAGACAGCAGTGACAGCAGTGACAGCAGCGACAGCAGTGACAGCAAATCAGACAGCAGTGACAGCAGCGACAGCAGCGACAGCAGTGACAGCAAATCAGACAGCAGTGACAGCAGTGACAGCAGTGACAGCAGTGACAGCAAATCAGACAGCAGTGACAGCAGTGACAGCAGCGATAGCAGTGACAGCAAATCAGACAGCAGTGACAGCAGTGACAGCAGCGATAGCAGTGACAGCAACTCAGACAGTAGTGACAGCAGTGACAGCAGTGATAGCAGTGAGAGCAGTGACAGTAGTGACAACAGTGACAGCAGTGATAGCAGTGATAGCAGTGACAGTGACGGCAGTAACAGCGATGAAAACAGCGACAGTACATCTGACAGTAGTGATGAGAGTGGCAGCAACAGCAATGGCAACAACGGTAATGGCAACAATGGAAGTGATAGTGACAGTGATAGTGATAGTAAAGGCAGTGACAGTAATCACTCAACCAGTGATGATTAGAACAAAAGAAAACCCCATAATATTCCTTTTGGAAAAAGCTTGGTGAATGATAGGAAATCAATAATTCCAAAAAAGTAAAGAAAGGGGAGAAATAAACAGAGGACATGTAAACATCCACAGAAAATGAGGGGAATTAAATCAAACTGGCGGATTCAGAGCCAAGTTCCAACTCCCGCAGAGAGAGAATCTGAATGTATTACCTTTGGTACATGCGTGTTAAAACATATTCTGAAAAGAGTTTGCTAAAAGTGTAAATCTAAACATAAAAGAACAATTAAAAATTATTTAATACTTCACACAGAAACCTCAAGTAATCATGTACTACATGATAACTTCAATTGAAATGCCAAGCTTTAGAGAATGTAGCAAGCAAACACTTCTTAGAAAACAACCTGTGGCTTTGCCTTAATCTTTCAGTAATTATATATTCTGAATAGATGGTCCACTTTCTGCTGAGTAAAAGATGCTGTTACTATGATATCCAGCTTGGGTACTAATTCATTTGCTTGTTCTAAGGAAGAAACATACTTGTAATATGAAAAAAAAGAAAAGAAAAAAGAAAAAAGAGCAGCAACAATTTAACCTATATGGACCTTGGGAGTACTCTTTCTAATTGTTCAGTAGAGTAATTCCAAATTAGGGAAATTCTAAAGAGTGCTAGAGAAGAATTCAGAGGCTGGGTTAAACAACAAAATATGGTCTAATATTACAATTCCAGTTGGAAATTCAGCACAAAGTCCCTAAAACTATTGACAAACAGATGCAGTGCTTAACACAGTGACTTGCCTTCAATAGCCACTGTCCAAATACTAATAAATAAAAGAATACGTGAATGAAGGACTCTTGGAGAGTTTCACTTTTTGAACTCTATGTTCAGGACTCTGTTAAAGTGAAATCAGTTACTTGTCTTCCACCTCGGTCTCACCAAGTTAAACTTGGTTCACATTTCCCTTTTAAACTCCCAAAGTGCCAAATCAGACCCTGAGATTCCCTCTTCGCTATTAATCTCTTTAGTAAAGCCAGCAGTTGCTGGTGGGTAATGCTTGGAAACTACTATTTTTTTAATATGAGACTCATATATGCAGCTAAAAGCTGAGCATGGACCTTTCAGCTTTTGCATGAATGAGGGTAATTCTTAGTTTTGGGAAGAAGCCCAAATACTGGAATATGAGGATCTTAAAGATATGAGACTAGAGTGTGATCTTACTATAAATACTTTTGAGAGTGAATGGGGGGCTGTCAATAATTACTTGGGGACAGGAAGTATAAATTGGAATTGTTCAGAGACACTCGGAGATGCAATGACCATAGCCATAAAAACTTCAGGGTATTTTCTCAAGGTTTAGTGGTTATGATTGGTCATTTCTCTCTTTTTCCACTTAGGTAATTATTTTAGATTTGTTCTAATTCAAAGGTAAAAATCTACAGAGTGAAGTTTTGGGTGCAACTTCTTTAATGTTAATTTTCAACCAGTCATTAGTTGACAATTTATGTTCTAATATTAGGAATATTTTACACAAAGAGCAGGTTGTTTTTTCTGCTTCCTTCCTCCTTTATGCAAGAGTTTCTTAGTTAAGATTTCAATATTGTAAGGAATATTGATGAAAGCTTTTAAAATACTGCTATTCAAAAACTACTTGGTAACTCAAAATAATGCAAAATTTCAGGTTTCAATATATCACAATCATGTGAATGGTTCCAAACTTCTTTCGTGAAAATGTGCTCTAGATTTTTAACTCCTTTTAGGCTTCAGGTTTCTTTTTTTCTTTTTCTTTTTCTTTTAATTTATAAAGTGTGGCTTCTAGTACCTGTTGCACCTATTTCAAAAGGTTGTTATGAGCACTAAGTCAGGCAATGGATGTGAAACTTTGTAAATTGTACAAGATATGTAAATGAAAGAGATAATGAATTTTGATGTTATAATAAACATTTATTTATATGACTGTTCACAAGGAAAACTCCCTTAATCTTAATGAGTTTGTAAGTACTTACTCTCTCCATCACAGTTTTAAAAATTAGGTATTTTATTTGAAAAAGTAATATATGTATATACACAAAAAATTAAAACACTACGAAAAGATATACAAAAATATTAAACCTCCATCATGCCAGACTCCCAGTCCTCCATTTCTCTTCCCTAGAGGCAATTCCCATTACTAATATCCTGTGGAACTTTCCAGAAATATTTTATGCATATATAAGCACACGTATCCTCCTTTCAAAAACACATGAAAGTCTACTATACACAGTATGCTTGTTTTATTCTATAACCTAACAATATACCTTAAATATTGGTTCATAGCACACAGATTGACATTCTGTATTGTAGTTCATTTTGTAAACTGCCATAAGTATTTAATCAGTCTCTATTTTTCCATCATTTTCTAAGCCATTTCTAGTTCAACTCTACAGATGTCACCTGAGTCAATAGCACAAGCTGGATAAATTTTCAGCCAACTCTTATAAATATTTCATCTTAAGTGTTTCTGGGGGCATGGAGGAGATGTTCAGAATCTAGGGCTGATGTCAGAAACAATGACGGAAGACTATGACTGTGAGTTTCCTTTCCTTCCTTCCTTCCTTCCTTCCTTCCTTCCTTCCTTCCTTCCTTCCTCCCTCCCTCCCTCCCTCCCTCCCTCCCTCCCTCCCTCCCTCCCTCCCTCCCTCCCTCCCTCCCTCCCTCCCTCCCTCCCTCCCTCCCTCCCTCCCTTCCTTCCTTCCTTCCTTGGAGGGCGCAGCTCACAGCGGCCCATGCAGGGATTGAACTGGCAACCTTGGTGTTATTAGCACCACACTCTTACCAACTGAGCTAACCAGTCACCTCTCAGTGTGGATTTCTTATATAATCATATCAGCGTTCACCTCTGGACCTTTGAGGCAAAAATGGAGACACTTCAAAAGAATGCCTCAAGAGTAGAAAACCAAATTGGTTTGGGGTTATTTTCTGGAATAAAGATCAATAAGCTACCTGCTAATATTGCCTATGAGAGTGGTATTTTTCTAAACTGCAGGTTGCCACTCATTTAGTAGGTCATAGTATCAATTTACTGACCAACATTTGGTAAAACAAAAGAATAAAAAAGAAAATCGTGAGGCATTCTATGTAGTGTTTTGTGAAACTTGATAATATTTATCTCTGTATACATACATACACAAATATGTCTATATGTGTATATACTAGCACACAGTGTAAAACATCATTCTGACTGTTGGTGGCAGTAAAAAAGATTTGAAAGCCATTGGTTTGGAAAAGTGTTATAAAATATTATCACTGCTAGTAATAATTTTATATTTAGTTTTCACATTCACTTTTCTCCTTCTTTCTTTTCCAGTTTTGAAGCAGTGGTTAAAAACAAACAAACAAACAAAAGAAACAAATAGTGGTGTATGTGTGGAGGAGTTGGGGAAGAGTGCTGGTGGGGATGGGTTTCTGGGTTTATTTGTGCTACAGTAAAAGAGCCAAGGTAATATTGTCATCTGTTGAACAAGAGGCTATCATGGTGGTGCTGGTGGGTTTGTTGGGAATTCAAGATTTCTTTTGGGTTGCAGAGGCAACTCCACATGTGACTGAGGACACACAATTTTAAAACTGGCTCCCAGAGGTCATTTTATCCTTCCCACCCTGAAACAGGAATTCCTTCTGCACCTGCTCTCACCACAAACTAGGAAAGGTAGTAAGGGTTTTTATTTGTTATTGCTGCTGTTATAAAATCTATTTCTTAAAATAGATTATAAAAAGATAACCTTTGGAGAGTCATACTTCACTGTATGAATATATTTTAAGTTATTAACTGGAATGGAATTTCCCAGAACTCAAACTTTATGGTTTGTAATGGAAATTTTGAAAAACTTTAGACCAAAATAACTAGGAACTATTTTCCTCTCCAGAAAAGGAGCCGAAACAGAACAGAATAGTTCAGTCATAGATGAAAATATTGTTGTGTTCTCACAGTGATCCATTCACTGCTGTTTGCAAGCAAATCCTCTAGAGAACAAAACAAGTCAACAACACAATGTTCCCAAGCACTTTCCTCTGAACAGAGATCTTGGGTTTATATGCTCAAAACACACACACACACACACACACACACACACACACACACACACACACACAAAGTTAATTCCTACAGGGCACTTATGGAGCCCAGAAAAATGGTATAAAGTCTAAAGATCACCAGTGCATTAGTCTCAGTGTGTTTTCCATTAGTCGGCACAATCCCAGCTCTAGCACAAAGCACTATGTTTACAGAGCACTTTATCATAAGGTGCTTCCCTTACCTCCAGGTCCATTTTTGGGGCTTTGCCATTGGCTATATGCCTCCCTCCTTTACTCTTTCTTTTATCTCCTACCTAGTTGTTCCCCCCCCACCCCCACTTTAAAGAGATGAAGAAATGTTGGGGAGAAATGCTTTGCCCTTTGCAGAATTTCATTCCCATGCATTTCCCTGTGTGAGGCCCCAGGCAAGCCCCGTAGTCAGGGGCTGCTGTGCTGAGCTCCCATCACTGGCGCTTTGGTCTGCTCTGAGATTTCAACCAGCTGGGTCCCAGCTCCTGCCTCCTTAG
This sequence comes from Rhinolophus sinicus, assembly GCF_057876585.1. NCBI lineage: Eukaryota > Metazoa > Chordata > Mammalia > Chiroptera > Rhinolophidae > Rhinolophus > Rhinolophus sinicus. The sequence continues at coordinate 169,032,873 of NC_142501.1, forward strand.
CACGTCCCTCTGTTGAAACCCCTGAATCTTTCCTTGCTCCATCCTCAGACCAACGTGAATGGAAGGCAGTAGATACTCAGGCTGTAATAGACTAACACGTCGGCTTGGCACCAAAGCACATTTACTTCTTGTCTTATTCTAGATCCTGTTCCAGTAAGGGGACTCTTACCATGTCCCCAAGCAACAGTCCTTTATGATCTTTCTCACTGGGCTTCTGTGTGGCTCCTCATCTCATTCTAGTGTACTGCTTAGAATTGTCCCAGCCCAATCAGCCTAAGGTGACCAAGAGCAAACTCGTCTGGCATAATCAGGCTTACTGATCCAACACAAGCAAGGAAACTGCAACCAGAGCAACCTTGGGTGTCTCAACAAAGGAAAAGATAGAACTACTACAGGATTTGGGGAAAGGGTGGAATTTAGGTGCTATTTAAACGAAGCAGTGTTTGGGAGGCTCAAAGCAAAATGGGCTGTACCTAAAGGGGTCAACATCAGGTTTGGACTGTGAAGTAGACCCAGGCTCCTTTATCTTTTGAAAGTGCAAAGTTTAGATGGATGTGGACTGTGGTAGCCAGAGAGCCCTTATCTGAATTTCTGCCTCTGGCTTGTACATTGAAAATGATCTGTTTCAAAGTGCCTTAGACCCTCTAGGCAAGAGTGGGGTGTTTTATCTTTACTGATATCATTTTAAACAACAAAATCTCTGATAGTCTATAATTTTAGACAATAAAGTTTCTCAATGATTAATAAAGCACGAGTCATTCAAACTAGGGAGTTGTTATGACACTTTACGACTTCACAGTCCGTTTTCTGTTAAATTTTATTATTTTCTGTTAAATTTGTAGCTGGCTGTTAGTCCAGTCTGATAAAGTGGGTAGAATTTTACTGTTTCAGTATGAGCTCATTTCTTACTTTCTTGGGAGGTATGTTTCTGCTAAAACCAAGACGCTTATCGTGCTAGTCCTTTTCCCCAATGCCTGCCTGCTCTTTAAATAATGCCCATTCCTGATCACCACCTGTTGGACTTGGCATCAGTTCCCATGATTCCTTTTTTTTTTATTGATTACTTTCTATACTCTGAATACACATTATTTCCTGTCAGTCCCAGTGTTTTGCAAACTGATTTCCCTGTTTATAACTTGCAGCATGGTATAACTTCTCCACTGGCATTTCTCACCTGTTTCATGTAGATGAGGAGGTCCCTGTTCTGTCTCCTTTCTGTCTATTCCATTCTGCTACTAGCAGCCCATCCTAATTGGTTAAGTTCTGGTAGTTAAGAGTTTCTACATTGTACTCGAGTCCTCTTCTAAATTCAGGATGTTGTGCCCTAACTTCGTAGATGTTTTCTTTCCCAGGAGTCTCTCTGTCTCTGGGTTTCTGAAGTTTGCTGACATATTTCTTCTCACATTTTGGGTTTGTTAGAAGGACAGCTAAAAGCTGGACGTTTATAACTTGTTCTGGGTTTCTTCTTTTGGTAAAAGTCAAATTTTCACCTGACATTATCTGCCAGTTGTTGGTACTGAATTTCATTTTTAAGAATGTAAATGAGAAATGTAGCCATTTTGTTCAACCAAGGAATCTTATCCCAGTACTCTTTTCCATTCTGACTAGACTCAGGATAAACAAGATAAGCAAAGAACACCACAAAAATGAACAATCAGAAACAATCAGGAAAAGGAATCGACAATATTTTTCATGGCTCTACACTTTAGAAACAGAAAGACTCCCTTCTTGAAGTAAAATGGCCATTGATAAGTAAAATTATCAGATAGGTAAACAACAATTCAATAACGTTTTGTATAATAAATTTAGTCACACGTTTTCTTCCTCGCTTCACTTATCTATTTTTAGAGGAGTGTTTGATGGAGAAATGTCCCAATCCAGAATGTCTTTGACTAGAGCTTTGGCAATACCATTGCCAATTCTGACCTGTTAGAGCTCTTGAAATCATTTTATTAACATACAGATGTTTACAGTATTTATATCAATGCCAATCAAAGTGTAAGGTGGCATAGTTACAGCTGGTAAATGGTTTGTTTGGAAGTACAGAAATTGAAAATAAGCATTTATAATTTTTATAGCAACTTGACATTGCCATGAAATCTAAGTATGATCATTTTTCTAATAATTCATTTTCATTGTATTTATATAAACAGAAATCCAGAAAACATATGTGGGAATGGATACTAAGGGTATGGGATAATGGTGGAAAGAACATAAAATTGGATAAGGCCAAATTTATTGAGATGGGCTCACTAAGCAAGATTCTGCATTTAATGTTGCAACTTGGGGCTTTAGAAAGTGTTCTAAGAGTTTGATTGATTGGTTGATTGACTGAAACATAGACCTAAAGGTGGCTTAAAGTGAATGGACTAGAAATGCTTGACCTCTTTGGTTTAGTGTAGTGGAAGGGATTCAGAGACAGGGAGATTGGCATGTTGGAGTGGATTTGCCATTTAAGACCTACTCACCTACACTGGAAGGGACCATAAGATACAGCTTTCATCAATACTTTGAGAAATAAATTTTTGAGGGGAACCCTAGCATCACTGAAGAGCTCTATGATTGCTCTTCTCTGTAGGCCATGCCTGACAGTAGGAATCATAGCTATTCAACTTGAAAACCTAAATGCGATAAGGGTAATTGGATCTCGGGGTGGCAGGGCCCAAGTGGTGACACTCAACTGCCAAAGACAAGTTGGGTGTGGTTACCCTAATGGAGAGCAGAGTCAAAACAGTAATCAGAATAGTCTGACTTGCACAGAACTATGGCATTGGCTAGTTAATCATGGTGTCTCTAGAAGTGAAATAGATGGTGAGCTTACTAAATTCTATATCAAGTGAACAAAGGTCTAACTTAAATAATAAAAACAGAGAGGTATAGATCCTCTGTCAAATTCCCAGACTTGAGACAGTATAGAGACCCAGAACTCCTTGAAGGGAAGAGCATTTCCACTTGAAGAAAAACCCTAGTATACTACTGAAATTTATGCCATTAATCTTTCTCCCAACTTTCCCCAAAAGGACCCATGGCCTTTCACTAGGGTAACTGTACATCATTGGGGAAAAAGAAATAATCAGACCTGTGGGAACTACTGGACACTGGCTCTGAATTGACAATAATTCCAGGGGACCCAAAATATCTCTGTGGCCCACCAGAAAGAATAGGGGCTTATGGAAATCAAGAGATCAATGGAGTTTTAGTTCAGGTGCATCTCACAGTGGGTTCAATGGGTCCTCAAACCCATCCTGTGGTTATTTCCTCAGTTGCAGAATGCATAATTAGAGTAGATATACTTAGCAGCTAGCAGAATACACTCACTGATTTCCTGCCCTGTGGAGTGAGGACTACTATGGTGAGAAAGGCCAAGTGGAAGCATCAGAACTGACTCTACCTAGGGAAATCGTAAATCAAAAGCGATACTGCATTCCTGGAGGGCTTACAGAGATTAGCACCACCATCAGGGACTTGAAAGATTTAACGGTAGTGATTCACACCCCATCCCCATTGAACTCTTCTATTTGGCCTGAGCAGAAGACAGATGGATCTTGGAGAATGACAGTGGATTATTGTCAATTTAACCAGGTGGCGACTCCTATTGCAACTGCTTGAGCAAATTAACACATCCACTGGTACCTGGTATGCAGCATTGCTCTGGCAAATGTCTTTTCCTCCATCTCTGTCCATAAAGACAACCAAAAGCAGTTTCCTTTCAGCTGGCAAGACCAGCAATGCACATTCACTTCCCACCTTCATTATACATATCAACTCTCCAGCCCTATGTCATAATTTAGTTTGCAGGGATCTTGATTGCCTTTCCATTTTCAAAGATATCACACTGGTTCAGTACATTTATGAGTTGATGACATTTTGCTTATTGGACACAGTGAGCAAAAAGTACCAATTGCTCTAGATTCATTGGAAAGACGTTTGTGTGTTAGAGAGTGGAAAATAAATCTTACGAAAATTCAGGGGCCTTTTACCTCAGTGGAATTTCCAGTGGTTCAGTGGTGTGTGGCATGTTGAGATATCCACTCTAAGATGAAAGATAAGTTGTTGCATCTGGCCCTTCTATAACCAAGAAAAAGACACAATGCCTAGTGCGTCTCTTTGGATTCTGGAGGTAATATATTCCTCATTTAATGTGTTACTCCAGCCCATGTACGGAGGGACCCAAAAAGCTGATAGTTTTCAGTGGGGTTAAGAATAAGAGAAGACTCTTCGCCAGGTGCCGGTTATTGTACAAGCGGCTCTCCCACTTGGGCCGTATGATCCAGCAGATCCAGTGGAGTTTAAACTGTCAGTGGCAGATAGGGCTGCTGTTTGGAGCTCTTGGGAGGTCCTTGTAGGTGAATTGCAGCATAAGCCTTTATGATTTTGTTGCAAGGCACTGCCATCATCTGCAGATAACTCCCTCCTTTTGACAAACAGCTCTTGGCCTGTTGCTGGGCCTTTGTAGAGACTGAGCACTTGACCATGAGTCGTTACCATGTGACCTGAGCTTCCTATCATGAACTGGGTGTTATCACAAAGTTAGGCGTGCACTGCAAATGGAAGTGATGTATACGTGATTGGGCCTGAGCCCTGAAGGCACACGTGACTTACATGAAGAAGTGGTCCGAATGTCCAAGGTCCCTATTCCTGCTATACTGTCTTCTCTTTCCCTGCCTGTACCTATAACCTCACGAGGCGTGCCATATAATCAGCTGACAGAGGAAAAGAAGACTCCGGCCTGGTTTACAGATGGTTCTGCAGAATATGCAGACACCTCCCAAAGGTGGACAGCTGCAGTACTACAACCTCTGACTGGGATATCCCTTAAGGACAGCAGTGAAGGCAAATCTTTCCAATGGGCAAGACTGTGGGCAGTGAACCTGCTTGTTCACTTTGCTTGGAAGGAGATAAAGGCAGGCATGTAGCTATATACTAATTGATGGGCTGTGGCCCATCCATGGTCAGGGACTTGGAAAGAACATGATTGGAAAATTAGTGAAAATAAAATTTGGGGAAGAAATTTGTAGGTAGATCTCTCTGAGTGGGCAAAAAACATGAAGATATTTGTGTCCTGTGTGAATGCTTACCAAACAGTGGCCTCAGCACAAGAGGATTTTAATAATCAAGAAGATGGGATGACCTGTTCTGTGGATACCAGTCAGCCTCTTTCCCCAGCTACCCTTGTCATTGCCCACGGTCTCATGAAAAAAATAACCATGGTGGCAGCGATGGAGATTATGCCTAAGCTCAGCAACGTGGACTCCCACTCACCAAGGCCAGCCTGGCTATTGCCACTACTAAGTGCCTAATCTACCAGCATCAGAGACTAACACTGAGCCCCCCACTTAACACCATTCCCCCTGGGTGATCAGCCAGCTTTCTAGTGGCAGGTTGATTACATTGGACTGTTTCCATCATGGAAGGAACAGTATTTTGATCTTACTAGAATAGGCACTTACTCTGGATATTGAATTACCTTTTCTGCATGTAGTGCTTCTGCCCAAACTATCATCTGTAGATTTACAGAATGTCTTATCCACTGTCATAGTATTCTACACAGCACTACTTCTGATCAAGGAACTCAGCTCACAGAAAAGAAGTCAGCTCACAGCTCAGGCTCATGGAATTCACTGATCTTGCCCTGTTCCCCACTGTCCTGAAGTAGCTGGCTTGATAGAATGGTGTGGGGACAGAGCCAGGAGTAGTTTCCAGGCTCTCGGCCTCACGTGGAAAGGTGCTGGCTCTGGTAGTAAATGGCCATCAACTGTGATTGAATGGCCACCATCTGTGGCTAGTTTGCCATCAGCTGTTACCAGTGAGCCATTGGGCACTAATATAACTGCCATGGCTAGGCTAGCAGAAAATGGGGGCTAGCAAGAAGATGGTGGCTGAGGTAGCAAGCGCAGATTGCAGTTAGCAAGGGGTTGGTTGGTTGGCAGACAAGCAGACGGCAGGCTGCAGATTGTGTGGCTCCTGCTTCCTGTGTCTCCAAACCAGCCGCCAATGAGAATATAGTGGTATGACTCCCTTTTCTGTGGTTCAGTGGGTGTTCCTTTTTGGCCTCACTGTATCCTGCGTTCTGGCGCGGGGAATGGGACCAGAGACCCCGCATAACACCCTGCATGACAAATGGTAAAACGGCCTTTTGAAGATTCAGTTACAGTGCTGGCCACGTGGCAGTACTGTGCAGGGCTAGGGCAAGGTTTTGCATATGCTCTGAATCAGTGTCCAATATATGGAGCGTTATCTATGATAGCCAGTATTCATGAGTCTGGGAATCAAGGGGTGGGAATGGGAGTGGCACCACTCACTGTTACCCCATGACCCACTAGCAATTTCTTTTGCCTCCTATTCTAGTGACTTGATGCTTTTCTGGCCTAGAGGTCTTAGTTCTGGAGGGAGAAACATGTCCATCAGGAGACACAACTGGAAGTTAACACTGCCATCTGGCCACGTGGAGCTCCTTAAGTCTCTCAAATGACAGGTAAAGAAGAGCATTATGGTGTGGCCTTGGGTAACTGATCCTAATTACTCCACAAAAGTTGAATTATTACTCCACAATGGAGTTAAGAAAGAATATGTCGGGAATACAAGATATATATTAGGGTGTCTCTTCGTATTACCATGTCCTGTGATGAAGGTCAATGGAAAACTACAACCACTCAATCCAGGCAAGACTAAAAATGTCCCAGACCCTTAAGAAATGAAGGTTTGGATGACCCCACTAGGTAAAAACCACAACCAGCTGAGGTGCTGAAGGCAAAAGGAACACAGAATGGGTAGTAGAAGAAGGTAGTTATAAATACCAGTTATGACCACACAACCAGTTACAGAAAAAAAGACTGTAATGGCCAGGAGTACTTCTTCTTATTTTGTTATGAGTACATGTGTGCATGTGTGTATAACTTCTTTGTTTTCTTTCCTTTCTTATTCCCTTATTATGTAACATAAGATGTATTTACTTTATGTCTTTATTTATGTATTGTTAATTTTACATCATGGGGCTTCTCAGCTTCCATAATCATGTGAGCCTATTCCTATTATATAAATATATAGATATAGAGATAGATACAGATATAAATATAAATATAAATATTTATGTATTTATCCCACTGGTTCTGGCAAACCCTCAGTAATATAATAGGTGGCAAGGAGGGAATTCTGAGTAAGATGAATCACTGATGAGAAGCAGAATGCATTGAGGGGTGCAATGAATAGATGAGTATGACTGAAGCGTAGGATTCACAGAGAAGTTATGAGAAAAGAAGATGAGATGAGGAAATAAGAAGGAAACATTGTAGGGAAGTGCTGGTTTCTTTATTTCTACTATTCTATTTTTAACCTAAAAAACAGCACTTTCAAATGGTTCAACTTAAGTACCAATAAATACAATGTTGGACAAACCTATTCATTCCTTTAAATTATGCAAAGAAAGAAATATTACCTTTTTGCAAAGTGCCTAATAGGGGTCTGCCAGGCCCTAATGATATTAACAGACAATAAAAAGTTAAGTTATTAGGGGCACCTAGAGAAAGAAGAGAAGAGGAAATTGAAGAGTAGAACAAAATGCAAAATGTTAAATCGTTGAAATTAATTCATTAGGGGAGAAGTAGCATTAGGTTAGATTAGTGGAAATAGGATTAGAAAATATATTAAAACAAGCACATAGATCACAACTAATATTTATGTAATTTTTATGTGCTCAGGAAAGGAACCTAGCAGACTAATAGGTGTTCTATTCGTAAAGAAGGAACAGAATTTGGGGGCCTACAATTAATGGGAATATAGGAAAGCTTTGGGAAGATTAGCAATTAGAGATGTTTGTAGTGAACCCAGACATCTCTAATTTGGTTCATGGGGATTCTTAAACATATAGATCAAATCAAAGACTGAGGACATGATAATATCACATGAAACTTAATGCATATCTAAGTGAAATGTTTATCTATGTAATAATTACTATTGTCAAAGGTGTTAGTGATTATCATACTCCAGCTCATCAGCTTCAAATACCTCAGACTGACAAAACACAGTTGATGTAACTGCTAGACAAGCCAAAAATCCATTTCATTACCACCTTTCTTATTATCTTTTGTCATGTTGATGGTGCATTTGATGAATATTTTTGTACATATAGATGAGATTTAAAGAAATATATGTGTAATCTGGTATGCCAAAATTACATATTTTATTAGCAAAGTGAAATAACCATGAGGGAAAGTGAAGTAACCATGAGTAAAGTAAGAATAAAGCATTTGGGACAACATATTATCCATTATGTATATTTGTATCCAGAATCAAAATTATATGCTTGGCATTCCATGGAATCAGATGCTTTGACATCATCACTTTGTACATATTATTAGATGTTGTTAATGAACGTTTTCCCACATCTCCGTCCTGATGCCACCAGTCTGTAACTGACAGTAAGATGCATCTTAAAGGACTTTTACTTTCAGATTGAGCTACTCTTTTCCAGACCAATATCTTTCCTTTCACAAATTCAGAATTGATTCTTTTGGAATCCTTTCACTGGCCTATGGAGGGTTATAGAAAGTAGAACAACTTTGAGGACTAATGTCACAATCTATTCTAAGTATTATTTTTGGTTGGCAAAGAAAAATGAGGGGCATGATGTCCTCAGTGCTATCCATTTTTATTCTACTGCCAATTTTCTCCAAGATCAGAACATTCTGAGGTCTCCAGATTGGAAAAGAATCAATTTCTGTGGCACACTGAAATTAATCTTTTTCAAAATACTAAGTTGTGGTATTGTAAATTCTGAAACAGTCTTTAAATAGCCAGCTGCAATGGTTCAATGTTATTACAAATAGAAAAATTAAAAAAAAAAAATTATCTACTCCCAAGCCTCAAAACAAATCATTAATTTAAATTTCATTATGGAGAAAAGATAAAAAATGTTTTTAAGAACTCAAAAAATTTTGATATAAAAAATGTACAAACATTTGCTTATTTAAGATTAGAATGGTGAAATTGTATCATGAGCTATTCTTAATGATCATACTCAATATTAATTTTTAAAAACAGAAACTTTATATTAAAGATTCTTTACTATGAAATATAATACACATACCCCAAAGCATGAAACAACTGTACAACTTTAACAAACCTTATAAAGCAAATGTTTGTGTAGCCACCAAGTAGAGGTTTTTAATATTGTTTTGTTTTTGGTATTATTATAAATGCATAAACTCATGGATGTAAACATTTGATGTGTGACATTAGTTTTAAAAAATCATATTTAAAAACTTTTATTGTAAAAATAAATGAAGATATAGAAAACTCCAGAAAAGGAAAGCAAGAATTAAAACTATCACTATTTTCAGATAGCATAATACTATATGTAGAAAACGCTAAGGAATCCACCAAAAAAACCCCAATAGAATTAATAAATAATTCAGTAAAGTAATAGGATACAAAATTAATATACAGAAATTAATTGCTTTCTATACAGTAATCATGATCAGAAGGAGAAATTTAAAAAAAACAGTCTCATTTACAATTGCATCGTAAAGAATAAAATACCTAGAAATAAATTAAACCAAGGAGGTAAAAGACCTGTACTCTCAAAACTATAAGACATTGAAGAAAGAAACTGAAGAGCACACACATAAATGAAAGGATATGCTGGGCTCATGGATTGGAAGGATTAATATTGCTAAAATGTCCATACCACCCAAAGCAATCTATAGGTTCAATGCAATCCCTATCAAAATACCAATGGCATTCTTCTCAAAACTAGAACAAATAATCCTAAAATTTACATGGAATCACAAAAGACTACAAATAGCCAAAGCAATCTTGAGAAAGAACAAAGTTGGAGGTATCATGCTCCCTGATTTCAAACTATATTACAAAACTATAATAATTAAAACAACATGGTACTGGCACAAAAACAGACACATAGATCAGTGGAACAGAATAGAAAGCCCAGAACTAAACTCACACCTATATGATCAATTAACCTATGACAAAGGAGGCAAGAATATACAATGGAGGAATGACTGTCTCTTCAATAAGTGGTGTTGGGAAAATTGGACAGATACATGGAAAAAAAAAAAAAGAAAGAAAGAAAGAAAAGAAAAGAAATTGGAGCACTCTCTTATAGAGTGTACAAAAATAAACTCAAAATGCATTAAAGACCGAAATGTAAGACCTGAAGCCATAAAACTTTTACAAGAAAATATAGGTAGCAAACTATCTGGCATCAGTCTTAGTAATATCTTTTTAGCTATGTCCCCTTGAGCAAGGGAAACAAAAGCAAAAGTAAACATGAGATTTCATCAAATTAAAAATCTTCTCTACAGCGAAGGGAAGGAAACCATCTACAAAACAAAAAGGCAACCTACTGAATGGGAGAATATATTCACAAATGATATATTCAATAAGGGGTTGATATCCAAACTATATAAGGAACTCACTCAACCCAATAACAAATAAATAAATAAATAAATAAATAAATAAATCGATCAAAAAATGAGCAGAGGACATGAAGAGAGATTTTGTTAAGATATACAAATAGCCAAAAGACATATGAAAATATACTCAACATCACTAATCATCAGGGAAATACAAATCAAAACCACAAATGAGATACCCCCTCATACCTGTCAGAATGGATATCATCAAATAAATCAACAAATAATATGTGTTGGTGAGGATGGGGAGAAAAGGGAACCCTTGTGCACTGTTGGGGGAATGTAAATTGGTGCATCCACTATGTAAAACAGTATGGATTTTCCTTAAAAAACTAAAAATAGATCTACCATACAGCCCAGAAATTCCACTTCTGGGTGTTTGTCCGTAGGAAATGAAAACACTAATTTGAAAAGATATATACAGCCCTATGTTTATTGCAGCATTACTTACAAGAGCGAAGATCTGGAAGCAACCTAGGTGTCCATCAATAGATGAGTGGATAAAGAAGATGTGCATAAAAAAAACAAATAATTCATAAATAAACAAAAAAGAATGAAATCTTGCCATTTGCAACAACATGGATAGACTTAGAAGGTATTATGCTAAGTGAAATAGACACAGAAAGCAAATACCATATGGTTTCAATTATATGTGGAATCTGAAAAAACAAATGAAGAAGCAAAACAAAACAAAAACAGACTTACAGAAACAGAGATCAAACTGATGGCTGCCAGAGAGGAGGGGGTTTGCAGGATGGGAGGAAAAGGTGAAGGGGAATATAGTCAATATTGTGATAACTTTGCACAGTGACAGTCAATTACTAGACTTAGGTGGTGGTCATATTTTAAGGTGTATAAATGTCGAGTCACTATACTGTACACCTGAAATTAATATTATATACCAACTATACTTAAATCAAAAAAGAAAACTCCGCAAAATGAATCTATAGCTTAATGAATTATTATAAAGTGGATGCTCTTGTAACTACCATCTAGGTCAAGAAATAGAATGTTGCCAGTAATTCCAGAAGCCCCTCAGGTGTTCCATTCCAACTAAACACTCTTCTTCGTCCCAAAAAGTAACACTGAATTCTACAGATATCACTTCCTTGATTTTCTTTATAATGTATCACCCAATTGTGCAAGCCTAAAACTATAATCCAGTCTTGTCCGTTTAAAAAAAGACTGCTATGTATTTTAAGTCTCAAAAGCATTTAAATTACATGTCCATTTCTTTTCTTTCTTTCCTAATACTGTAATTTGTCTGTTGAAGGACCTGAGCTATTTGAATTGTAGTTTCCCATAGTCTAAATTTTACTGATTACACACATGGTGCAATTCCAAATACTTCTCTGCTGTCTGTATTTCCTGCAACTTGGTAGCTGGATCCAGAAGTTTGATTGCCTTGGGTTTGATCTGTTGGGCCAACTATAGGTGATATTGTATTCTTTTGTCAGGAAGCACATTGTTTGGTTGTCTCTCTTTTTGTGAGCCATTGATATGCAATGCCCAGACTGTTTAATTCATTAGGGATTGCAAAATGGAAAGTCTATTGTTTCCTTTTATTTTTTATTTATTTACTTATTTTTATTAGTTTCAGGTGTACAGAACAACATAGTGATTAGACATTTATGTAAATCACAAAGTGATAATCCCAATAAGTCTATTACCCATCTGATACTGTACACAGTTATTAGAATATTATTGACTATATTCCCTATATTGTACTATATATCCCCATGAATATTTTTAAAATTATAGGTGACATTCAATATTATTTTATATTAGTTTCAGGTGTGTAGCATAGTGGTTAGACATTTATATAATCTATGAAGTGATTTCCCCAATAAGTCTAGTACCCATCTGACACTATAGTTTTTACAATATTATTGACTATATTCCCCATACTGTATTTTACATCCCTGTGACTCTTTTGTGACTACCAATTTGTACTTCTTGATCCCTTCACTTTTGTCACCCAGCTCCCTACCCCACTCTCATCTAGTAACCATCAGTTTATTCTCTATCATTTCCTTTTCATTCATCAACTGGAACACTTTTATAAAGGTATGATTCCCTTCATCTCCAATTTGGTTCAGTTTGTTTAGGGCTGGAAAAATGCCTTATTCTTTCCATTTACTTACAAGTTTTTTACATAATGAATTGGCTCCCTGTCATTATCCCAGAATGACCAGTTAGAGTCTTATTTTATTTTTGTTAATATTAAATTAACTCATGGATTTAAAATTATTTGACAGGTTTCAGTCTGTCACAATTATGCTCTATTTTACAGATTATATTGTTCCATCTTTGGCTAGTGGAGTGCTATCCAAGTTGGTTCCTGAGTCCCTTTGACAGAATTCTAATAGTCTTTGATAGCTCTCTTGCAATCTGGTATGACAAGATATTCCAGACTCATCTTTCTTGCCACAGACCTAGAATCAACTAAATCCCCAAGAGGCCCTAGATGCTAGGCTGCAATTTGGATTCTAGAGCCACTAATTACTACTGTGCTGTCTTTGTTTTTAGGTGTCTATAGGGACAGAGCTAAGATATACATGTGTATGCGTGTACATGTGTGTGTTTATAGATAATAACTGTGTATATTCTAATTCTTTCACTTAAATTCAGGATTGCAGGATTTCTTCCTTATCCTCTTCTGTATCAAATCTGTATCTCCTTTCTTCCACACCGAGAATCCTGACTATCAAGGACACATTGGTAGAAAGAAATTGAATAATTTATTATTACTAATTTACTTTATCTCACATTACACAAACAACATTTTCAGAATGACAGCGATATTATCATCACTAATATAATTATTGAGAACATTTGAAATTCTTTTAGCATATGTGTTCTTTAATCTCCCCACCTTTTAAAAAGTTATGATATATCTATGCTAATATATAACCATTATACATTAACTCTTTCTTTTAGCCTCATTTAATTTTATTTCTATAAGTAACTATATGTTTAATGCTTACCACCTGTTCTTAGGATAATGTCTCTCTAGTCATTTTGGTATCTGAGCTTATTTTCTGGTAGAGTCTCCAGAAGGGTTTCAAGGAAACAATATTCCCTGAGTTATTGCATGTTGATAATAGTTTGTTTGAGAAACTTTATACTTGAAAGTCAGTTTTGCATACTATAATATTCTTGGTTCACATTTTCTTATCCCGAATGTCTTAAATATGTTATTCCATTTTCTTGTGGTATAAAGCATTGCCATCAAAGAGTCTTATGATAATCTACTTTCCTTTCCCTTATAAGTCACTTTCTGGTTTTGCCTAGAAGCCCAAAGGACTTTTTTCTTTATCTTTAAAGTCCAGTAATTTTATGAGAATGTCTGAGTGATGGTCATTCTGGGCTGATATTCTTAGATACATGATGTGCTGTTCCAATAGGAGTTTTAAATCCTTTTTTTAATTCAGAGAAATTTTCTCGAATTATAAATGTTGTTTGATTATTTTATTTTATTAGTATTTCTGCTCTTCCCTCACTTTTGCTAGCTTTTCAGAGCTCCGATTATCTGTAATTTGGATCTCTTCTGCTCATCTTCAGTATAAGTCACTTGCTACTAAATACTTTTTCTCTTGTCCTTCATTACTTTTAAATTTAAAACATTTTCCCTTTATTTTATTTTACTTTTCTTGTGCTTTCTAGCTCTTTTAAGGAATTTTTGCATTTGTGTTTATTCCCTCTCCTGTTCCTTGTAGGTTAGCCTTCATTTCCAAAGTAATATTTTCTTTTATTTCATGTTTTTTCCCCAATTTCTGATACTTCATTTCTGAGTTATGCTAACTTTTATTTATGTTGTTTTCTCATCTATTGTGTCATTTTGTTAATGTCTTTCTGCTCTTTTAAAAATAGAAGATACGATTTTAATGTATTCTCCGCATGCTCTCATTGTCTATAAGGTTGGATGTTTTTCTGCTTCTATGGGATTTAAACTTTGTAGGTTTTTTGCTCTTTGTTTAATATAAAATTGGATTTTTTGAACTTTTGGAAGGAGACAAGGCTCAGGATAGCTTTTATACAGTTCCCTCTTCTGCTATTTTCATGCTATGTTAAAAAAAAAAAAAATAGCAGCTTGCTGTCTAAGATTTCCGGGATCCATCCTCCTCTTCCACACTTACATTTTCCTCCTCTATTGTACCTATTCTGTACAATTTGTATTCCACTCCCAGACGTTTCTCCTCTGTATGAGTCTCTCTTGGAAGGCAGCTGTGGTGGCTGTTTGGAGAATTCTCAGGGGCTACACTGCTCCAGATCCTGCAGATTTTATAATGTGCCACTGGCACCTACCAGCAATAATTATCGACTGCTTTGGAGTCCTCCTGTTCTCAGGTCCGTCAGATGTCCTGCTGCTCCCCGCTCTTCACTCCCGCAGAGATGATGCTGTAGATCCTGTGGCAGTTGGTGGTTTGTACTCAGTCACTTTGTTTGGAGTTTGAGGGTGTAACCTGTCATGTAGTGTGGTAACCAGTCTCCCAAATGCTTTCCTCTGCTCCCTGTATATTCATTCTGCTCTTCACATCCAAAGGTAGGGGCTATTTCTGAATATGGGATGGCCCGTGACTGACTTGGCCAGTACAATGTGGAGGAAGTGACATTTTGTGAAGCCCTGGGATCCCAGCCAGCCACCATGTAAGAAGGCCAAACTACAAGGAGAGGCCCCGCGAAGGAGAATTGAAATGCTCATAATAATGGCACTATCTCAGCTCACAGGTAACAACCATATAAAAGAACAATTTTGAATATTCTATTCCAGTTGAATCCCCAGATAACTGTAGCTTCAGTTATAAGAGATAATAAAATGGTCATTGTTTTAAGATACAAAGTATTGGAGTGGCTTTTAATACAGCAATAGGTAACTAAAACATTTAGTTTGCTATAAATGTTGTCCATGGTGTATAGTTTTGTTACCAAGTTGCTTTATCTGTTTTTATGTGAGGAGTTGGAGAGATTCTCAAACAGTGACTTGTATGTAACACCATCTGCCAAAATCTTCCCAGAATGTGCTCTGACATAAGATTATAAGGTTCTTGGGGGCCGGCCTGTTGGCTCAGGCGGTTAGAGCTCCACGCTCCTAACTCCGAAGGCTGCCAGTTCAATTCCCACATGGGCCAGTGGGCTCCCAACCACAAGGTTGCCAGTTCAATTCCTGGAGTCCTGCAAGGGATGGTGGGCAGCACCCCCTGCAACTAAGATTGAACACAGCACCTTGAGCTGAGCTGCCACTGAGCTCCCGGGTGGCTCAGTTGGCTGGAGCGCGTCCTCTCAACCACAAGGTTGCCGGTTTGACTCCGGCAAGGGATGGTGGGCTGTGCCCCCTGCAACTAGCAATGGCAACTGGACCTGGAGCTGAGCTGCGCCCTCCACAACTAAGACGAAAAAGACAACAACTTGAAGCTGAATGGCACCCTCCACAACTAAGATTGAAAGGACAACAACTTGACTTGGAAAAAGTCCTGGAAGTACACGCTGTTCCCCAATAAAGTCCTGTTCCCCTTCCCCAATGAAAAACGAAAAAAAAACCTTTAAAAAAATTATAAGTTTCTTCAGTGATAGAAACCACCAGGAAGTGTAATTCAGAAGCAGAACAGAACATAGGCAATTTATATCTTACCCATATAATCTTTGGTTTTCTAAGCCCTACATGAAAATATACCTCCCCTCATTTTGTGCTCCCTAATTCCCTGCAGTTCACATTGAATAAGAATCCATATATTTGATATGAGTTTCCTAGACAAAGTTAGGCACCCAAGTTCTCTAGAACCAGGTTGTTAGGAGATCAAATACAATTTCCAACAATTATAAAACTTGCAAAAAAGTCAGAGTGAGTCATGTGGGTACTACAGGCAAGCTAATAATTTGGCCCATTTTAAAACCAATCCATTCAGTCATTCATAAAAGTACTTACTGAGTGCTTATTATGACTCAGAAACCGTTCTAGGTATTAGGACACTGGGTACACCAGGAAACAAAACAAACATCCTCACTCTTGAAGAATTTAAATTCCAAGGACATACAGTTTTAAATACTTGTTCAGTGGTTCTATTGTTACTTGAGCGGGCTCCTTGGTTAGTGCCAACTCCACTCCAGCTCCCTACACCAAATACACCCCCTGAAGAGTCCTGATCAATACCATTTTATCCATTTCATTACATTTTCAGTGATGGCAGACAGTCCCTCTGAAATTTCTTTCTCTGGATGCTACCCAGACAGTCTTCTCCTTAATTCAATTCTGATTTCAAAGAGTTGCCAGAGTTAAAACAAAACTGTGGCAAGCAGTTTGGGGTGGGGGACGCGGGGTGGGAATAAGGAAGTATTAGATTTAGATTATTTTTGATTAAAAACAAAAGTAACTTAGGGTGGTGCTTTAACATTTCCAGTCACCACAGAATTCGGTAAGTGGATACTTCACCAGATTAGTAAAAATGTTGGACTTCTGTGTGTATGTAGGGGTTGGGAGATGAGAGGAAAAGGAGACAAGTAATAGAGGTTGTTAAAAGAAAACAAAAAGGAATGAATAAAAGCCCAATTCTCAACACCAACAGTTTAGGCAAATCTAGTATTTTAGTAGGTTCTTCATGTGCAACCCGGAAATGTACATTAACAGGAAACTTTCTACCCACTCTTTGACTCTCCTTTTCCCATCCTTGCGTCTGCTGGGATCTACCGGTGGGTGGAAGATACTGTCATTGTTTATAATGCTCACAAGCCCGCATGGATGTGAATGACATATATTTAGAAATCAAAATAAAGCTTTAGGAAGATCTTCAATTTAATGGAAACTAGTCTAGTCATTTGGGAACCACAAGAGCTTTTTAGGGAAACTCTTCCTCTGCAAGCTGGAGGAAGTGTGGGTGTACTGGAGTCCCGGTGACACCTTGTGATGTCAGTCACCCCCCAGCCCAAGGCTGATTGGCTAGGAAGAGCTGAAGCAGAGTTTAAATTCCTGCACCATCAGAGAAATGTTCAGAACATCAACAGAAGTGTGGCTTTATTGGGCATAGATTTGCTCTGTGCGAACATCAGCCTGATTGCTGAGACTTTTTGGGAAAAGTCTTTGTGAGCTGAGGAGGGTAAGACATTCTCATGGTTTAATATTTTTTTAAATGATTTCTGTTGTGTTGTTTGGAAAATACTAAATATGTATACATGCTGAGAGGAATTACGCCATGCAGAGAAAGATGGGGAGAGCTGTGCCTTGGATAAAAATGATTCCCATTTTTGTGCCTGTTGTTTATGCCACAGTAAATAATGATATTAAAATGACATGTTAAGTCAATAGAACCAGGTGTTTTTTTCGGTAGTATTTTAATTAGATCTCTGCATAGTAGTTCTGAAAGGGAAAGTTTACAGAACAGGGGGCAGATAGAAAGTCCTTTTGAAGTTTAGCTTTAGTTGGCAAAACAGAAACTTTTACATTTAGGTTTTATGGATATAGTGATGTTCATGGCCTACAGGACATTATGAAAGAATCTAAACTGGACTGGTAGGACTTCTAACACATGGTCTTTTAAACTAAAAACCACTTAATGCTATTCATCTAGACAACATTCAATAATATTTGTTATGTACTAAGTAACTGAAAGAATATGCTAAGTCCACTGAAATAAACCAAGGGTGTTATCATTACAATGCTTTTGTGTTATTTAGCTGGGTGTGACGCTTTGCACACAGCCAGAATTCAATAAATGTTGAATACAATTGTCTTTTAAAACATTTTCTAATGTAGGAAACTTAGGATTATATACATACCCCTGTTTATATGTCTTTTTATTTGCTATATTTATCCCACTTCTTCATCTATATCAGAAGTGTGTGTCTTCCATAACAGAGGTGGGAGCTGTGGTCAGGTAACATATTCCGCATGCCATCTAGAAGATCCATGTGTAATAGCAATACTTCTAGCAACCTGTCTTTTCCAGAAGCAATAAACTCTGGTGAACCATACTTTCTGTTTAACTGAGGGCCAAGTAGACTAACCTACTTTGATCTGATTGATTGAAACATGGGAACAAACAGTATTCTAAAGGGCATTAGGCCACTTACCTACCACAAAATGGTGACATGGACCAACGTGCCTCAGATGCTTAGAGGCCTTCCAAATCTATACTTAATTTTTGGGACACCTAGGAATTATTTTTACTCTAGTTGATCGCATATAACATGGGGTTGGTTGTAATTGATCTCAAGACAATTACGATTGGAAAGATTAGACATTTGTCTTGATATATTTGTTTAGTTCTCTGAATTCCTGATAGAATTCATGTCCTGGCCAAATTACACCTTATTTTCAAAGAGTAATAATGAAACAACTTTTAACTGAAAGCATCAAATGAACAAGGCAAATAAACAAAAAACAAAAAACCCATAGATACAGACAACAGTTTAGTGGTTATCAGAGGGTAAGGGGAGAGGGAGGATACTAGGAGAGGGTAAGGGGGTTCAAATATATGGTGATGGAAGGAGAACTGACTCTGGGTGGTGAACAAACGCAATATACAGATGATGTATTATAGAAACCTATATAAATTTACTAACCAATGTCACCCCAATAAATTTAATAAAAATTAATTTAAAAATAGAAGGAAATTCTAGCTAATGGATGTTCTAGTTAGTTGGGTTCTGGGTAATTTTACTTTTGTAAGACCAGCTTATTATCATTGTAACACACTGCTATACACTCAGAACCTACAACAGTATCTGTCACATTGGATGTTCTCCATTAACATTGTTGATGCTAATGAATGGATAAATTGTTCATTAGTATTATTAAGGAACACAACACTAAGTCAAAAATAAACAAATTAATCATGATAAATTGAGCTTATGACTTTTCAAGTTCTTATTTCCTTCTTTTGGCCCATCTCTTTCATTTCAGAAAAAGAAGATATGTACTTTACAAGTGAATATTAACATTGAGGAAATTTCAGAACAAGTTTTCTTACTTAAGAGCACAGAGATGTTCTGGCTACACTTGAGGGTAGTCAGAGAGAGAAGGAACAGCAATTTCCTTCTCCAGATCTGAAACATTTTGGATATTTTCAGCTCTGGGAAAACAATTGATAAAGGTTGATTTATCAATACATACACTGTAATACATACACTGCCTTCCAAATAAATGGAACTCAAACTGAGGTTGTTGATTTCCTTTTGTTACATGCTCTTATCGTAGAATGACAGCACGTACAGTGTAGAAATTATATTTACCAATCACTGAAGAAGAACTTGGGGTTCTGGGCTCATATCTTTCAGGCTTGTAGATATTTTGCTAATTTATTACTCAGAATAGGGCTACTGCATATCTGCTTCTATTCTTAGGGTGGCACCTAAGAAGTTTATAAAATTTGGAGCTCTCATTTGGAAATATGCTTCACAAAAATGTAATTATTTTTATCAAAATTACTAATTAAAACTCTAACATAGAGTTGAAGATCTGACTTTCTTTAATGCTTTATGGCAGACTATATTTTTTTGGGAGGCAATAATAGCACCCTCAGGACCCCAGGCTACATTTTATTTTAGTTAATCAGATCTCCATGTGGGAAATTATTATTTTAGGTCAGGGTGCTAAATGCTACTTCTAGAAGCATGAGCAAGTTAATGTATCTTCCTTAGGTTTCGTAATATTCTATCCCTAAGAAACTTGAAAACTGGAAGTTCATACTTCCTTTATAAAAAACACAACATTCATTGGTGTAGTGCATCTCCTTTTTTGTTGTTATTGTTGGTGGTGCTGCTATTTAGATAAGAGAAGCAAAAGAAAATACAGACAAGAACTCAGTATTCATTGGCATTTTATCAAGGCTGTAATATTTGCTACTTTTCAGAGCAGCATGAGATCACCACCCTATTCAAATTTCACTTTGAAAATTAAAATAGTGAGCAGCCTAATTTTTATTTGATCAAGAAGCCAAAACCATTGGCATGCAGTTATTTTGAGAGTATCACACACAGGGGAAACTTTCTTTTCCTTAAAAAATGAACCTAAGAATTTAAAAGAAAGTTTTGATTGTGGGAACTAAAGGGAAGTATAGAAGAGGAAAAAATCTTCTCCATCTTCTTAGGGTCGCCTGCTGGGCCTAAGAATTAAACCGACCTAAGACAGATTAACAGGAGAAAAGAATACAAATTTTGTTAAAACTTTTTCATGCATGTGGGAGCTTTCACAAGAGCACAAGACCTAAAGAAGTGATCGAAGCAGAAAGCTTTTACACCATGTAGACAAAGAAACAGTACATTTGTGAAGAATTGACAAGAAAATGGGGTTTGGGCTCGGGGTAGTAAATTGTGGAGAAGTGACTAGGGAGGTAAGGGTTAGTTTATCAAGGTTTGTACCGATTTCTATCAGCCTTGATTGTCCATCTCTGGTGATAAGAATACCTTCCTTCCTCCTGGTACAGCGAGTTTTATCTCCTGCTTTCAGGTAGGAAAAGGAGGATCAAAACGCCCTTCTCCTTCTTCTTTTTTTTTTTTTAATTGAAGTTTATTGGGGTGACAACTGTTAGTAAAGTTACATAGGTTTCAGGTGTACAATTCTGTATTACATCATCTATATATCACATTGTGTGCTCACCACCCAGAATCAGTTCTCCTTCCATCACCATATATTGGATCCCATTTACCCTCATCTACCACTCCCCTTCCCCCTTACCCTCTGGTAACCACTAAACTATTGTCTGTGTCTATGAGTTTTTGTTTCTTCATTTGGTTGTCTTATTCCTTTGTTGTTTTCAGTTTTATATCAGTGAAATCATATGGTTCTCAATGTTTTCTGACTTATTTAGTTTAGCATTATATTCTCAAAATGCATCCATGTTGTCACAAATGGCACTAATTTCATCTTTTCTTATGGCAGAATAGTATTCCATTGTGTATATATACCACATCTTCTTTATCCATTCATCTATCGAAGAACACTTTGGTTGTTGAAGCTGCTGTTTCTCAAGAGCCTCAGCTCAAAATAATTTTTATGTGAAAGAGGCATATTTTGGGATGAGATATTCTGGTTTCCTTCAGAAGTAACATCATGTTAAATTAGGTTTGTTTTAGGTTCAGTTGAGCATTTTCATGTTTTGTCTGTTGATATTAGGGAAAGGATTTGAAAAAGGAATTTAAATAATATCAAAACACAAGGATTGATACGAACTATGCTGAATTAGAATAAAGAAAACAAAACAAAGAATGACAGTATTGAAGAGGCATGATACTCATGATATAAAATGAGAGGTTCTGTTGGACCATTTGAGCAGAAATGAGGAACATTTCTAGCCTCCTTTTCTTAGGATTTCTATTGTTTTATTGAATAAACTTAAAAAATCAGATTAGATGACTTCTCGAGCCCAGTGTTTCAGACATTATTCAGCATATTCAGACATTATTGAGCAATGTACGCTTATTTCTTAGATCAAGGGTTAAAATCACTGAGCACCTTAAAAACAAACCCATGCCTCTTTCCACTCCCAGTGAACTGATTTATTACTCTGCAGTGGGATTTGGGCATTGGAGCATCTTTAAATCTCCCCAGGTGATACTAATATACAGCCAGGTTGAGAATCTCTCACTTAGATCTTGTTATAGTATATATTTAACATTGAAAGAAACAAATCAACAAAAGTGAAGTCTGCAATAAACTTGCAGAATTCTTCACAAAATGTATGGAAGTCTATCTGACTAGTTGTTAAGGCAGCCGCAGGGCTTACCAGTGCAGGGCAAATGTAATAATTTTCCTAATATTTTCCTTCAAAATCATTTCAATAACTTTTTACATTAGCATCTATTACACCCACTTTTAGATAGAGAACAAATTGTTTCCAAATCACCAGTTCTTAAGGTGTGAAATGAAACCACCCTCCAGGAAAATGCAGTCTGATTTGGCCTATTTCTCTCAGCATGATTCACAAGTGCATTGCAAACCTTTAATCTGCCCGAGAGCCTTCAGTACTGGGAATGACACTTAAAAGAATTTAGCATAATCATGTATAATGTCCGACTAAACGTAGCACAGTAGATATTAGGAGCTTTCTGGAGCTGCAATATGAAGTCTGCCATAGTACATCTCTTACAGATCAAGAAAAAAAATGCAAAACCAATTTATTTTGTCTAGACATTATTACGAGGTTATAGATATGACTGAAAAGCTGTGTGTGTGTGTGTGTGTGTGTGTGTGTGTGTGTGTGTGTGTGTGCATGTGTGTGTGTATGTAGACAAATGCTCACCACCTATCAGTGGTATCAATGTTAGTTTTCTGGGGGAATATATTTGCCCGGTTGCTCTTCCACACCGAGCTGCATAATTATGAATATGAATGGTCAGAAATTTCTCTTTACTTTTCCCTCCATTTATCATATTTTATGTGTTAATGAAGAAGTATTTATAGAGCTCCTCATGGAAAAGTTTTAAATTTATCTCTCAGGAGTAAGGTTTTTTCTGTTTTTTAAACAACTTTATTGAGTTGTAACTCACAGATATACTTTACCTATTTGAAGTGTAGAGTTCATGGTTTTTAAAATATTCACCGAGTTGTTCAACCCTCACCAAACTCAATTTTAGAACATTTTCATCACCTCCAAAATTTACCCTTAGCTGTCAACCCACAACTCCCCATCTCCTCATCCTGGGCACTTTTCTACTTTGTTTCTACAGATTTGCCTATTTCAAACATTTAATTTGTATGGAATTATACAATATGGGTCTGTTGTGTCTACCTTCTTTCATTTTGTATAATATTTCCAAGGTTCTTCTACTTTTTAGCATGTATCAGTACTTCATCCCTTTATATGGCTGAATAATATTTCATTGTATAGATATAGTACATTTTATTTATCTATTCATCACTTGATGGACATTTGCATGAGTTGTTTGTTAAATAGAAAAAGCTGAAGCTCCTATATGGTTTTTAGCATGGAGAAAAACATCTGTTCTTCATCACAGGTGGAGGTGTCACTCCCGGCTATGAAGACCAGCATCCTGCTTATGTTCCTTTGGGGGTTGTCCTGTGCTCTTCCAGTAAGTACCAGGATAGGGCTATATGAAAATTATCTTTTATACCTAAAATTTTATGAGTTTCACTGGATATCAACAAAGGTGGCTGTGTATGTTCCAGTCAGATAAATATAGTAGTTTCTTGGGAAGCTGTTTTCTTAACGATATCATTCAAGTTATTCCTTATTCTCTTCAGTTGCCATTGATACAGTTATGATTCTCATTTTTCTTCCTCCTAAGCTGTGGTTCTCAAAGTGACATCCGCAGGCTGGCAGCATCCACTAGGACTTTGTTAGAAATGTAAATTCTTCGGTCAGACCTCAGACCCACTGAAACAGACTCTGTAGGGGTGGGGCACGGCCATCTGTGTTTTAACAGGTCTCCAGGTGATTCTCAGGCTTGCTAAAATTAGACTACCACTGCTCCTAAGTGGTAGCATGTTAATAGCTAGCTGCCGCCTTGGACATTCCTCTGTGGGCTGACCATGTGTACTCAATTTTCTAGGTAGCCAGGTATCAATATACTGAATCCAAGAGTTCTGAAGAATGGAAGGTGAGTTGAAATAAGATTTTTTGAATTATTTTTATTGTAATATATTATTAGTAAAACAAAGTAGCTCCATCGCAATTGTTGAAACTGTTGATTTAATGAGCACATTAATAATTTATAACATAGATAGTAAGAACTATAATTTGTAGTTCATGTAAGAAAAGCTAGTTTATATAATGCTTCCACTCCACTTTAATAGGATAATTTGCTGAGGAAGCATTTTCTTCTTGCGCTCTACTTTCCTAATGGATGTTTATAATAGTGCAAGGAGATGCATGACAATGATCCAAGACTGCCCTTGGAGGATTAGGACTATAAATATGCTTTGCCAAGAGCAGTCTAATTAGGCAGGACATCAAGTCCTGGAAAGTGAGAAAAGAAAGAAGAATAAGAGGATACTAGAGTCTTCAGAAAAACAGCTAATGCTAACTGAGTATTAACTCTGAATAATCCAATAGTTACTAACTCTCAATAACCCAAGAACCATCTCCAGGCATGGTTCTGTGTGCTTTACATGCATTAGCTTTCTCAGTCTTCACAATATCCCAATGAATTAGGTGTTGTATTTTATTCACAATTTACAAATGGGAACTCTGAGACAGAGAGAGTAACTTAGTCTGCCTGGGTTATACAGTTAATAAGTGTTAGAGCCAGACTTTGAACACAGGTCACCGTGGCTCCAGAATCCACATTATTTACCAGTGTGTTCTATCCCTCTCAGGAATTGACTAGGTCTAGGAGGCCAGTAGGTTCTCAAGATTGGAACTACACGTAAGGGTTAAAATCTTATGCTAAGTCAGTGTTTTATTCATTACGTTGTATTCTGCTGACTTTTGCGTATGATACAGCTTGGGCACAAAATGCTATGAGTGGTGGGAAGATAATGTCAGAGGCCTGAGACCGGGTCCTGCCCCAGCCTCAGGCTGGAAAAGACATTACATGAACTTGCATCTAGTCATTAGGTTGGTCAATTTTAAAAGCAGCCACTGTAGATCCTTTCCCTCATTCAACCAGAGACTGTAAGAGTACCACAAACATGCTGTGTTCTCAAGCCTAGCCTTGGCATGAGAAAAATACCAATGTCTTGCTCCCTTCCACCCCTTAATTTCAAATAAAACTGACTAGAGTCTGCCACTGTTCCTGCATGCAGTGTCACAGGGCAAAGACTGGAAGTGATTATAGCTCCTTCCTCTGAGGACATATCCCCAGCGGATCACTGCTGAGAGGCTCTTTGAAAACCTATTGATAGCAGCTCCTCCCTGCTCTACTCTGTCCCTTGGGTCCTCACACCCATATGTCAGCAGCTTTAAGCCACGTGGGACTTTGGGATTTTGCCTGGCTCAAGGGGAAGGAGGAGATGGGGAAAGGGAACCAGAGGTGGCTCAGGCATTCTTAGAATTCTTACAAGATTTAAAAAAATGAAATAAATCAGAACTATGACTAGTTAAGTTTCAGATTTAGTATTTGTTTTTTATTTTGGGGACTTTATGTGTCTCAAGAAAGATTTAATGGCTTTCTCTGTTCAGTTGTTTCTCCTAAGGAATTTTATAAAGTGGATGTTCTCAAAATGGATCATTTCTTTAGTTTATATCATACTGAATAGTTCTCAAGATGCTTCTGTAGTCATTAGCTAGTTTCATTTTCAGAGCAACCCTGTGGGGTACCACACAGTGGTTGTTAATATTCTCAATTTCTAAAAACAACTGATATGAGACAGGTGAAGTGAATGGTCCAAATTCACATAGACTGACCAATTATTGCAGTTTACTTGAGACTTAGGGGTTTCCTGGAATATATGAATTTCAGCACTAGCACCAAGATGGTTGGTTTTCAGGGCTAAAACCAAAACCGAGGAGCTAATTGAGACTTAAATCTGGGTTCTGAGTTCCCATTCTGGTTTTCCTACGTTACGTTTCCTCTAAGTTGTATGAACAACCAGTTTCAAAGAAAGTATATTTTTCTCTAAGTGACGTATCAGAAATACAATGATTTTTCTAGGTCTTTTATATCAAAAAAGGTTTTTTTCAGGCCATTTGTCATCCCACATTCATTTTTTAAGTCATATCATCATTATTATTACTCATGTAAATATAAAATACATATTAAGAAACTTAAAAATCTCCTAAAATTATACTAAATATTTGTGATGACATGATTCATCTGTGAAGGAGTAACTTGTTTTCCTTCCTTTTTTACAGGGTCATTTGGCTCAGACACCCACACCACCCTTGGTAACTATCTCATTTATTTTTTGTCATAAACATCTCATAAAATAACTTGAACACTTTTCTCATCACCTTAGGCCATTTGGAAAGTAGTAAATCCAAACCACAAGCATTTGATGTGTATTATATTTTTTCCTTCCTTCAGGAATTACCAAGTAACATATATATATATTTTTTTTTCCTTTTAGGAGAGCAGTGAGTCATCAGAAGAAAGTACAGTTAGCTCAGAGGAACAGGTAATTAAACAGACCTTTTTAAACTTTTCAGGTTACTTAGCAGCTGAAGGAAACAATGTTAGATTAAATTACCTGGCAACCATTCTAAATATAATATTTTCTAACCATTGGTTATGCTGACTAAATATTCCATAAAATAAGAAGGTAAATATGACTGAGAGAATTCAGATGTGGACATATTTATCACTGGGGCCAGATTATAGACATTGTGTCCCTGTGGGGACAGAGTCCCAGAGTGCAGTTTCCAGGCTCTCGGCCTCACATGGGGAAGTGCTGGCTTAGGTAGTAAATGGCCATCAACTATCATTGGATGGCCATCAGCTGTGGCTAGTTGGCCGTCAGCTATAACCAGTGAGCCATTGGCCACTAATATAACTGCTGTGGCTACGCTAGCAGAAAATGGGGGCTAGCAAGAAGATGGTGGCTGAGCTAGCAAGAGCGGATTGCAGCTAGCACGGCAGATTGAAGCTAGCAAGTGGAGTCGGTCAGTTGGCAGGCAGAAAAGCGGACAGCAGGTTGCATGTCGTGTGAATCCAGCCTCCAGTGAGACTATAGTGGTATGACTCCCCTACCTATGGCTCCGTGGGTGTCCCTTTTTGGCCTCACCATGTCCTGCGTTCTTATGTGGGGAGCAGGAGCTGAGGCCCTGCAGGCCGCCCCGCACGACAGTCCCTAAATTCCCTCTAGTTAAAAATAACACACACACGCGCACACACACACACACACACACACACACACACACACACACACACGGTCACAGACCATGCTAGCAAGTAATAGCTCATTCATCAATCTCAAATGTTGTTTTTTCAATTAGAGCAATTCATATCAGGCAGAGAAAGGTGGTCTGGCTAACATGGCATGAAGTGCCTGCTAGGCCGGGAGACCTCCTCCATGTTAAGGATCCTGTTGGAGGAGAGAATAGTAGAACCCTGAGGGAACTTTATTGAAAAATCTTTAGTCATGACTTTCTCTTTAAAATAGTCTCATCTGTGGTCCTGGGAGTGTGAACAGCTGACTTAGCTTACATCCATTTAATAAAACGTTGCCTTGCTTTTTCATCCCCCTCCTCCTCCTGCTCTTTCTTCATTTCTCTAAGACAAATTTGTCATTACTTTCTTAGCTGTCCTATCATTTTGTTCAAACTGAACCCTGTGGGGCTCCAGAGATTCCAGGAACCAGGTTTCTCTCTGAAGCTCTGACCCATACTGCATTCTATACTCAACCACAATTGGAAGATGAATTATTAGGCTTTTAACCACTATTTACTAAAGGTCTGTCAGAGGAACATTATAGACATTTATAGGCGTAGAACTGGGGAATGCTCTTTTCTGGAGATGCTGTAATTTATTACCTCAGGGTTCTCTAAGCTCAAATGAGAGTAACAGTCTCTGTTTGAGAAGGCTGCCTCCTAAGGTATGGGAAGCTAAACAGATGCTGAGTTCCAGCACACCAGTGTAAACTCTAGTGATGGAGAGGTCTCATCACCCTGTACTCCAGATTGGAAACTCAGACATCATCAATAGGAACATGTGGAAAAATGAAAAGAAAAAAGTTAGCAAGAATGCTCTGTTACAGGGTATGGGGAAGAGAGCCAATTTTTCCAAAGCAGAATTATAATGACTCACTATCCTTCCTTATCTGTGCAGAGCATCTCATTGCTTTATTTGTGGAGATAATCTGTCTGAGCTCACAATTAGAACTAAGCTGCCTTGGTAGTCACACTAGTCGCAGTCTTCTAGCTGAGCCTTCTACGGGCAACCCTCTGCCAGGGTAAATGAGGTACAAACATGGATTGGGTGAGATACATACTTTACTACAACATTTTATGTTCATTTTGGAAAAGATTTCATCCTCTTCCCTAATACAGTTCCCCCACAGCCCCAGAGTTGATTAGAAAAAACTTTGGGTTATTTTAAAATCACCCAATAGTTTTAAAAACTTGGTTTTAAACCAAACAATTTGATGGATGAGCATTATAAACCAACTTTTAATTTACAAAAAATTCTGAGAGTTTACTTTAACAAATCACACTTACAATATGATTTGAGTTTCATAAATGTGATTTCAATAAAGATTTTTCAGAAATATTTGCAGCATGAATGACTTGAGTTTATATGAAATGGAATGACTTGAGTTTCTTTTTTTGTGTGTGACCTTGAAATGATTCAACTTTATTTGTCATGATTTAACATTCACAATGTATCTTTCAATTCTTTAATTAGATTCCTAAATATTTCTACCTATTACATCAATTATGCAGCTGTGAATATTCCTCAAATTAAAAAAAAATAAATTTGCAAGATACGAGCAGTTTTTGTCATAACCACATGGAGTACTTTTTGCAGAACCAGTGGATAAACTGAATATATAATGTCTAAGACCTTTAAGACTAATAAACCATACTCTAGAACAAGGAAATCAACTCTTGAGTATCATATTTTTAATTTAATTCTATATAACAATCTTAATGGGCCACTGGGAATGCAGCGATTGGGCTCTGTTGGTACCTGGTGAGACGAAAATAACCCTTAGGGATGGGATGTTGATAAAGCATACTCCCACTGTGCAATTAACAGTCCCACCTCTATAGGTGATTCGAATGCCAATAGGAATCGAGAAAGATAAATAAGAAGGACATTGCTTTACAACTTTTCTATGACTTGGTTACTTATAACTTACTTCTGTAAAGAAAACTTACAGAAACACAGGATTTGTTCATTTTTTTGTTTATATTAAGAATTCTCTAGGTGCAATAACAGAGTTTAAGCATGAATTCTGAGCACACTTATATTTAAAACTGGCAAAGCATAAGCACTTCTACATTCTCCTGCTTCTAAGCCCAGAAAATAAATAAGTAAATAAATAACAAGGGTAGAGGGCTCAAGTCCAAGGAAACAAAAGAAAATAATCATAACTCCAAACTAAAAACTATGAAGCAAACATGCCAAAAACTGTGAAATATACATTAAAGTGAGGCATGATATAGATCAGATACATCTTATGACTTGAGTTGAATGAAGATTTTTCTAAAAATTCTCAATGATTCTATGATTCAAGTAATAAGACTTCAGGTTCTGGAAAAAGATAAGGAATATTTCTGTAGACAGCTATTTGGACAATGCAGAATGGCAGCAGTGAAAATAGAAATGAAACCACACTACTGTGCCATTTTTTATTATATATGATTTAATCTCCCAGCTGAGGCAACATGCTGGAGGTAAGCTGGGGTAGGGAAGGGAAGAAGTTGGGATCACTCTATTATAATTCAGAGAGTCTGCAAATTAAGGAGCTTTCTCAGGGCCACCCTTTCTTCTTTCTTTTAAAAAGATTTTTATTAAAATATAGCTAACATACAATATTATGTTAGTTTCAGGTGTACACCATAGTTATTCAACATTTATATACCTAAAGAAGTGATCACCATGATAAGTCCAGCAACCATCTGACACTGTACCATGTTATCACAATATTATTGACTATATTCCCCATGCTGTACATTACATCCTCATGACTTATTTGTTTTAAATCTGGAAATTTGAATATCTTATTCCCCTTTACATTTCCTCCCTTTAAAAATTTTTTCAATTACAGTTGACATTCAATATCATTTTATATTAGTTTCAGGTGTACAGCATAGTGGCTAGACATTTATATAATTTAAGAAGTGATGCCCCTGACTAGCCTAGTACCCAGCTGACACTATACATAGTTATTACCATATTATTGACTATATCCCCTATGCTTTACTTTACATCCTCATGAGTATTTTGTGACTATCAATTTGTACTTCTTAATTTCTTCACCTTTTCCCCTCTGTCCCCCAAACCCCTCTCATCTGGCAACCATCAACTTATTCCCTTCATTTATGAGTTTGTTTCTGTTTTGTTTGCCCGTTTATTTGGAATGACTTGAGTTCCAATGCCTCATCTTTCCCCTTTAATCTCTGGTAGAGATGTTATTGAGCAGTAAAATTGACCATGGGTTAGATGAGGGACATAGAAAGAAGAAAGCAGAAAGGACCTCAATGGATATTAGATGACACCCTCTATGTCACCTCCTGAAGTACTTACTATGTCTGTTAACCCCAAATTCTAGGTAAATGAGGACCGCAGTGACAGCACCGAATCAGAAGAGGGCCTAGTCCTTGATGACCATCAGTATGTTCATAGAGCAGCTGGTGGCCTCTCTAGGAATGGAGGAAAAGAAGGAATGGATAAAGATGATGATGAAGATGACAGTGGAGACGACACCTTTGGTGATGATGACAATGGCCCAGGACCTGAAGAGAGTCAAGGAGGAAACTCCAGATTCAGAAATGATGAGGACTCAGCTGACACCACACAATCCAGTGAAGATAGTACCTCTAGTGGGGAAGACAGTGCCCAAGACACCACCAGCGAGAGCAGAGATCTTGACAGTGAGGATGAGAGGGACAGCAGGCCTGAGGGAGATGACCTCACTCAAGAGAGTGAGAGTGAGGAGCACTGGGTGGGAGGCGGCAGTGAGGGGGATAGTAGCCATGGGGATGGCTCTGAGTTTGATGATGAAGGAATGCAGAGCGATGATCCAGACACCATCAGAAGTGAGAGAAGCCACTCCAGAATGAATAGTGCCAGTGTCAACTCACAAGAATCAAAAGGGAACAGTGATGAGCAAGCAAGCCCTCAGGATTCAGGTGAGAGCCAATCAGTGGAGTATCCCCGTGGGAAATTTTTCAGGAAGTCCCGCATTTCTGTGGAAGATGACAAAGGTGATCTTGACGATAGCAACACAATGGAAGAAGTCAAGAGTAAGTCCACAGAAAACACCAACTCCCATGAAGCAGACCTCAGCCAATCCAGGGAAAACAGCAAAAGTGAATCTAAAGAAGACAGTGAGGACAGTCCGTCCCAGGAAGACAGTCAAACTGTAGAAGACCCCAGCAGTGAGTCTAGTCAAGAGCTTGACCTGCCATCTCAAGAAACCAGTAGTGAATCTCAGGAAGAGGCAGTGAGTAAGTCCAGGGGTGACAATCCAGATAATACCTCCAGCCACTCAGAAGAAGGTCAGGAAGACAGTGACTCCAGTGAAGAGGACAGCTTGAGTAAACCGTCCAGTTCAGAAAGCAAATCCAGAGAGGAGCAAGCTGACAGTGAATCCAATGAGAGCCTCAAATATTCAGAGGAAAGCTCGGAGTCCACTGAGGAAGAGAACAGCTCTAGCCAGGAGGGCCTTCAGTCTCAGAGTGACTCCACAGAGAGCCAGAGCGAGGAAAGCCAGTCTGAGCAGGACAGCCAGTCTGAGGAAGATGATAGCAGCGATTCTCAGGACAGTAGCAAATCACAAGAAGATAGCAACTCTACTGAGAGTAAGTCAAGCAGTGAGGAACATGGCCAGTTAAAAAACACTGAGATAGAAAGCAGAAAATTAACAGTCGATGCTTATCACAACAAACCCATTGGGGATCAAGATGACAATGATTGCCAAGATGGCTATTAACATCAGCTTTCCTAAGAAGTGGCTCTCATGTAAAGGAGTCTTGGGGGTGGGAGAGTAGGGAAAAAATTATAACTATAATTTATTGATGTGTTTTTATCAGAAAGATAATGGGAGGCCATTTCTTTCTGAAAGGAAATGCTGGACATTATACATGTTTCTAGGGTGTCACCAACCATAGAGTTTTCAATAATGTGGAATGACACCAGAACACACTCAATGAGACTGGAAGCCAGGAAAGACATGCATCATAGCTTCACAACTGAAATAGTTCTTAACTCATGAACCTAACAAATAGTTATGGAGGTTCTACTATGTACCAGGCTCTGTGCTAGGTGCTGGGGATATACAGAAGCTTAAGATTTGTTTCTTGCTCCTGAGGAGCTTACAGAGGGAAAATAAAGCTAAAGCGCTAACGAGGAATACATATGAGGGAAACAAGAATTACTACAATCCCATAGGGTGAGTGCTATAACAAAAGGATGAACAAAATATGTGACAGCATAGAAGAGGGCAACCAAGTTTGCCTTCGAGAAGACACTGGAGTCAGAGCATTGTATAGGATTTCTCCAATGAAGACGAGATAATTCTATTTATTCTTGGGATAAGCAGTAGTAAATCTTATATTATTGAATATTTAGTCTGTGAGAGCACTTTCATGCTATGAACCAGAAAGGTGTTTTAGAAAAACAAAACTTTTTTTTCAACTAATTTATCATTTTTGACCTTTTTTTGTGGAACTCCCATGAACATGCTTATTGACTGCTGGTGATAATATGGATTAGATTGGGAGAGTGTGAGCAGGA
This sequence comes from Rhinolophus sinicus, assembly GCF_057876585.1. NCBI lineage: Eukaryota > Metazoa > Chordata > Mammalia > Chiroptera > Rhinolophidae > Rhinolophus > Rhinolophus sinicus. Next base: position 169,065,596 of record NC_142501.1, read on the forward strand.
AATTCCTCTTTAAAGAGATAACTTTTAGCTTTATTTTTTTTCTAAAATCAGTCCATGTGCAATACTAGAAAAACTGTCCTCTGAGTTCTTTACATATATTGCACATAAAATTGTGTATATAGATTTCAATTGATTTTTGCCAAATACCCTTTGAAATGTTACCTCAACATAAAATATTTGTTTTGTAATAAAGGTAATAATACCCAGAAGTATGTGCTTATTTTTATATTGATATTACTAGAATATATTTATATTAAACAACTCTGCCTTTGAAACATCACAAAACAGTTTATTGGCTTTCTCTCATTAAAGCAAAAGGTTTTCCTGAATTATTTTTTGAAAATTTAATTTTATTTATAATTCAGGTAGCATTTTGATAAAATTAGTTTACATGTTGCTTATGATATTTCACTGTTATACCTGTTATAGATAAGGAAAAAAAATGAAGCCAATTCTCAACTGTTTTATGAGGCCACACCAAAAGGTCACGGTGTTGAATTTAACATTAGTTCTTGCTGGTCTCTCAGATTTGTCATTTGTGTAAACACTGGGAACTACAGGAAAACAATTCTTATATATTTTTATTTCTTTTAGAGGAATCTACTTCACCTTAGCACTTCTACTTTTCAAGTGTGATTTCACCCACACGTTCACTTAGAGTACAAGAGAATTCCTCTACAAATTTATTAGAAGAATCAAGAAGACTTCCTAACCTTGAGACTGACACTTCTCATCCGTCACATAGCTCTGTTCCCTCACAATGCCAAAGCAATGGTTACTTGCAGAGATTTTATATACATTAATTTATTTCTCTAATCCTCCACCTTGAGATTTTAATTCAGTAGATCTAGTGTGAAACCCAGAATTCTGTATTTTTAAATGGATCCTGATCTAGCCCATTCACATACCTATATCTGGGTTCTCTGGCTATATGAATTAATTATAGGTTCTATTAACCAGTAAGTTCTTGCCAACCCACAGCTTCTTCTGATGAGAACTGCTTCATGCTCAGATCGTCTGGGTGCCTGAGGCATAGGTGACCGGGTTCTAACCATTCAAAAGCCCTGCCTCAGCCAGGTGATTGTATGAGCTGAGCACCTGACCCAAGGAGAGTTGGTCTATAGGCTGGCCAGCAGCACAGAGGAGGCAGGTTGCAAAGGCCCTGCCTGAACATGAATGATAGCGGCTAAACAAAAACGGAAGGGAAAACACAGAGAGGCAGAATTAAGAGACAGCTTAAGCCCATTAATGGTGGTACACAAAACTGAAAATGATTGAGCTTCTGATGCTGAGGGGCAAAATCATAATCCTCTTGTTCTCGTGCTTGGTTCTTGACTCTCCTATTGCCCCAGACCTTCCTGAATTCCTGTGACATTCCTTGCTCTTAAGAACCACCTGCATCCTTACAATACACAACCTTTCTTGAGGCAATTCTTGAGTCAGTCTTTGTTCCTTGCAACCAAAAAGCCTAATGAACTCAGACTCATAAACTTGGCCAGTGTTCTGAGGTAACTCCCAGCACTTTTAGAAGGAAGGACAACTATAAGAATTTCAGCTACGCTCATGACAGAAGTCATCTTAAGTAGGTGTAGGAGAGTTTTCTTTCAAGTTTCTCTCAACACATTTTATGTAGTAGGTATAGATATTGGTCCATCTTGCAATTAGTTGGTAGTGGTATAGAAATAGTATCCAAAGGAAATTTGGCTGGGCTTGCTTTTTAGCTTTGAAGGTGTAGAAGTTTTCTCATGGAGGTCCTCATTGAAGTTTATAGTGGATGGGCCCACAGAAGCCAAATCATAATCAGAAACCAATTTGTAATTTATAATGAGAAAGAATAAGAAAAGTGTATAAGGTGAGCATAAATGAGAACACAGGAAACTATGTGATATGAATGCCTAGCAGCACTGGGATAAAATAAGATAATAAATCTGTGATGCTCCGTGGGAAACCTTACAGTTAGGACGCAAATGTTAGAAACCTGACTCCTTTTTTCCTGGAAAGTGCTCAAAAGGGCCATCATCAAGTCTTGCCTCAGTGACCCTTATTTTTCTATGCTTATTAGGACTAATCCATTATTCTTTAAATGGCTCAGACTTTCTTTACATAGAATAAACAGCATGGTCAAGTTGGTTTCTGTGGAGTCCCGCTGACCTGGAAACCATTCTATCCTTTCCAGATGGTTCTGCCTATATATGTAGATGTTAAAATTTAGTTTCTAAATGACAATCTTACTTTATTCCTCCTAGTTCTTGGGAGAGGTGGGCATTCTCTGTGGCTCCCACACAAATACAAATTGGTGGTTTCCAACTCTTACCATTTACTCATTGATTCATTCAAACATTTATGAAGCACATCTTATGATCCAGACATTAGGGATATACAATGATGAATGAGATATGACTTCTGCCCTTAAGAAGCTCCTCATCTATAGCAGAATCAAAAGTGTATTCACTGTGATAAATGATTAGAGCAGTGATAGGGCTCTAATTAAAGCTCTGTGGGTATACATGGAAAAGAGTAATTAATCTGTTTCGGGAGTGGAGGAAGTACTGGGACTACTGAGGTGGACCTGAGAGAGTGAATAAGCAAACAGAGGAGAAGCACATTCCAAGCAGAGGGAACATGGAAGTAACTGTATACTTACTAGAATTGTTTATGGCATGTTGAGGTATGATTTTTAAAATCTCATGTCACCAAAGCCTTGGGAAGAGAGGAAGAGGGAAAAGAAATAATAGGAGAAGAGGTTGGAAAGGTGGGTTGGGATCCAAACTGAAAGCCTCTGATTGCCACATTCATGAAAGCAGTCTTCATTTTTATTGAGTGCCTTCCTGGTGCCAGGTTTTCACATATGATGTATCATACATATCATAAATGTCTTTGAGATAGATATTATATACTTTCTACTTTTTAAAAAATTTATAAATTGAAGAGCAAATAAAGCACAGAAAAGCTAAGTTAGTTATTCTAGTTTAAAATCCAAGACATGGCAGAGTCCAATTCCATTTCATTTCAATGATGAGCCACTGAAAGTTTCAAGCAGTGGAAAAACATTCATGAATATATGGATATGGCCTTCTCTGCTTGAAATATAAGCAAAGGAAATGTTATATTCTCTGCTTGCTCTCAGCATCTAAAGAGTCTCTCAGTCACTTTCTAATGGCATGTTTTCTTAGATCTGTTATTTTGAAAGAACAACATTTAGTGGATAAATTCATTGTTACTTCCCCCAAAGTTTCTCATGAAGCTATATATCAGAGTGAAAATTGAAGAGTTTGTGAAAAAAAAAAAAGATGCCATGGTGATTTTGGAGAAACCAGAAATATTGTTGTTCAAAAAAGGAAGCTTAAAATGAAGTCTTTAGCAAACATGACTTAATGTTCAGGAGAACTCTTTCAGCCTGGAAGCCACTGATATTGCCACAAATCACTGGACACTGTGGCTTGTACTCCTGATCCCACTGGTAATGATTCTAGATGCTGCCAATAACATTGGCACTACTGGTGCCAGCTGTCACTGCTGCCAGAGACCATTGTCTATGAACCCTGCTGCATTATATCACTAGCTCTCAATTCAAAGACTCTGGTAGATGCATCAAGTCAACAGAGCCTATGCTAAGTTCCCACGCATTAGTTACAAGGAACTCTAGAAAGTTTCTTGCATTTTCAGCTTCTATATCACAAGATAAATTTTGTCTCTCACCCAAAATTGTAAGGAGGTAATAATATATATACCATGTGTAGGAAGAAGTTTCAGACGCTGCATGAGAAAAAGGATTGAAAAGTATCTCACTGATGGGGAGAAGGTCCATGTCCATGCCAAAAGAATGAGTGGCATTAATGCCATGGAACTGACCAAGTCAACTTCCATGGCTGTGGGTGTGATCCATGTTGGTGAAGATAGAAGGAGTAACACTGACACCAAGGGGAATGCATGGAACACCCGGGAATTCTCACAGGTAGCAGAGGGGCCTTGAAATACAAGAAAACTAACATTTATTGAGCAGTCAATATGCTCCAGACCCTGTGCTATGTGTCTCATCTTGGATCTAGGAATTCCATTGGTGGGTCCCAGGGATAGAGATTAGAGATTTTGTCTATACTTCCCTAGGCTGCTATGGAAGAAAGGGGTATAATCTTTTATGTTATATATATCATCAAGGTAATCTAAAAGTAAGCTTCATGGGGGAAGGTGTCTCAAACCCCTTAAATTATTTGCTAGATTGTTGATATATTTGGATAGAGGAACTGTGATTTGATTTTCATGAGATTCTCAAAAGAGTACATGACTAAGCTGTTGGAATTTATTCATTTAAATAAAAGAAATAACACTGACAATCATCAGATCTGCCTAGACCTTGTCATTATATCTGTCTGGACCTTGTTCTGTGGAACTACTGCATTCTGGAAAAACCCAAGTCAATGTTGAGGAATAGAGTTGGGAGTATATAGCATGATTCATATTATATATATCATTTGCATATCATAGCTAAAGCTATGAATAAGGAAAGATGGTATATCATAAAATATCTTTTTGATTAAATGAATACAAATTTTAAACTTCTTAAATATTAATAGGATACATAATAAAAACAAACATTCTCAAAATAAAAATTTAAAACACATAGTTCCTTTGTATTCCAAGTATATTTAGATTCTGGGATGTATGTAGATGTTGTAGAGATTGAGAATTGTCCCCAATATCCATTCTCTCCTTCTTTGTATTAGTAATAGAAATCTTCGGTTTTCAGCTGGGCACATGGCTACCCAGGCTTCCTTGCAACTAGGCATGTGCATGGCTAAGTGCCGGCCCACGGAATGTGAACAGCAGTGATGTGCTCCACCTCTTTCCTTTCCTCTCTTCCCATTGGCTGGAAATTAACTATTGAAATAGCCTCTTTGTACCAAAAGGTACCTTCCTCTTTGTTGTTTCATGAGAGAAAAATAAACTTCAATATTATCTAACCCACTGTATTTTGGGGTGTCCTTATTACAGCAGCTTAATCTACATCCTCACGTATACATGTGTATACATATGTGTATATTCAGAGACTATATAAATATTATTTAGAGTGCTCACCAGAAACACTGAATAAGCTTTCATTTATTTAATATTTGAAGAAAATGTGTTCTTTAATTGTGCTCTCACAATATTTTATGTATATTCAGTAGGCTTTAATAGTATTTAGATGAAATTGATTTCTAGATTGTGAATTACTAATGTGGTATAGAGAAAAATATATACAAATGAATGATGTATTTTGCCTTTGCAAATAAGGGTAATGAAAGGAATCTCCCAGCATATAAATTATTCTTTGGGAATAAATTGAAATTACACTGTTTCATGAAACTGCTAGATACCATTTGGTAAATTTCTACATCGGGGACTAAAATTATTGGTCAGAATTTCAAATTGTTGTCATGTTGGTTATTCAAGTACAATTTGCAAATCTGGCTGTTATAAATGAATGTAATGAAAATGAGGTAAGGATGTTAGCTTGCTTCCATTCCATTCTAAACTGTCTAATGGTACCAGTTCTCAGCACTGGCTGCATATCACCTGAGGAACTTACACACACACACACACACACACACACACACACACACACACACACAAACAAACAGTCTTTGCCCAGGCTTCTTCCCAGAGATTCTGATTTAATTGAGCGGGGTTTGGGCTTCAGCACTGGTAGTTTTTTAATAGGCTGAGGTAATTCTAAAATGTAGCCAGGATTAAGAACTCCTGTTATAATATAATGTTAGATATGGAAAGTTTTAGCCCCGCTTGGGTCCCAGGTGTAAGTCTAATTTTGAGGATAAAACACTAAACAAACTCTGACCCCATTTTATAAGACGAATTGAATTTTATGTCAATTACACAGGCTTGTCTGCTTCCTCTGCCAGCACATAGATAAGCCCCACATTTGAGTAACTGGAGCATGTAGTTCCTATCAACTACCTGACGATTAGTTAAGACATAACAAGTCTTCAGAAAAAATGTAAAGATATTTTTGTTTTTTGGTAAACTGCCCATCCCAAGGTCAGTCAGAATATAGCATCTTTGAGTTTCGCTCTCATTGGCTTTCTATCAGCATCTGTCTTGTCATCAAAATAGATCTTACTTAAGCTCATGAATAGTTTCCCTCTGCCCTTGCACTACGATGCAACAGATGGAAGAAATTATAGCAGGAGAAATATCTATAGACTGTAGGTCTGATGGTCAGACACACAACAGAAAGCCTGGTTTTCCCTTTTTGGCACTGATCATGACTGTTGTTTTAAGCAACTGAATATAAATACAGAGTTGGGTCACAGATCTTATTGTGTAACTGATATGAAAGAGACATTTACCGTCCTTTTCTGTAACACAAGCCACCCTTTGTAAATTGTAGGTCTAGCAGATTGTCTGGAAGTCCCCCGTAGGGAAAAAGGGAACTAGCAGAAGGGAGGGCACAGGAAGTCTGACTGGGGCATTGTTGTTGGGCATTGACTGGGGCATCCACCCCCACCCCAAACAGAACTTCAAAGCCCCCTCATCTCTTTCCTGGGGTGAGTGTTTCCCTATCCCATCTCTCCTCCAGTTATTACCAAGCTATGGTAATAAATGGGGAGTTTACATAGGTGGAGAAAGGACAAACTTTACTCTGCTTTAAAATCACAACACTATCAGTAAGAGAAATTTTTGTTTTTCCTCAGCTGTTTCACTTTGAGGAAGGACTGCAAAGTACCTTTGTCATTCAACCCTCCCTATTCTGGACTTAAAGAACAAAAATTACTCTCTCTCCTTTTTTCTGCTCCAGCTTTACTAAGGGAAACACTGGATGGGATAAAATGACCTTAAGGGATGAGAAAGGAATAAAATAATGGAGGGACTAAAAGGAGAGACAGAAACTGGAAGATGAGAAAGGAGGCCAGAGAGAAGGGGAATTGCATTCCATATGGGTTGGCAATTGTCTTGAGGGGCAAAATAAAGAACTGTTTTCACTGTTTTCTAGAAATTTTATGTATGTGTACTTGAAGGGGTAATGTTAAGATTTTCCTTCTGGGAGTGGATTCGACCTTGCTGACTTTCAGACATTAAAGTGAGAAGAGGGCTGAGGGTCAGAGCAAGTCTGAGGGATTATGGCAAATTGAAATCTGATCCACATAAAGTCAGAGGCCAAGGGAAGTTCCTACATAAGAGAGTGGGACAGGATGCTTCTTTCGACCTTGGTCAAAGCTAGATTCATGTAGTTCAGAATCTGCTACAGAGCAGGGGTACTGCAGAGAAAAATGCAGATGTTCACCATGCCCCAGAAGTTCACCCCAACACAATTTAACACGAAGAGTTTCATCAGTGGATACATAGCTTGACCTCCTGGACACCACTCTGTAAGCATGCATCTTTTTTCCATAGTTGCAATTATAGTTTTAACTTTCTCTTTTAACCTATACATTTTTAATGTTTACGGTTTTAAAGGTATTATAAATTACCTAAATTACTTGTACATCTTTCTTTCTTTTTCCTTTCATTATTTAACATGAATCAATGAACAACTTTATATAAGTTTTGTTCTACTACTTATCAACCTTAGATTATCCACTGAAAATTTACTCAAGAAAAGACCATCCATTAGCAAGAGCAGCAATGAGGAATCTTTCTGGCAAGATGCCTTTCTATTTAACTACATGTATTCTACCCATTCTGAATGGAGAATCACACGTGTCTTTTTAACCTCCCTTTATTGCAAAATGCATTTATCTCGGCTATAATTGCTTGATTTAATGTTGGTGATTTAATGGCATTGACTAGAGTAAAAATGTAAATTACTCAAATAGAATAGCAGTTCCTACAATTGCGGCCTTTCTAGAGTTATACTTCAACAATAGCATTATGACTTAAACAATAAGAATAATTATTAAACACAATTGGAATCTATTTACTTTTCTTTTTTAAAAATAGGATTCTAAAGATAGCTTCAAACCCTGAAGTTGGAGAATCTTTGAATAGATAATCCAGCATTGTAACTTCCCTAACTACCAGCAGGTGGCAATGTTGCTTGCTGTTGTGGTCTGAGAGGCTGGAAGAGTCTGGAATTCAGAGCACAGGTGGGTGGTCAACCTCAAACAAAAATGTGGACAGCTCTTGCATTAGAAAAATGCAGTCACTTGTTTGCCACCAATAACTTTTCAAACTATTTCTTACACTGTAGTTTAGCTTTACTGATGAAAAACTTAACTTTCCCCTCACGTCACCTCTCCCCAGCAAATGCACATTGGTTCTTTTTGGTTACTGAAAAAAAAATCTTAATTTCTTAATCTAAAAATTAAGAGCTTCCATATACTGATTCTGATGTCCTTGTCTCTCAGTGTCGTGGGGTATAGATGAGAATAGGGAGAGACAGGAAGCAAGGAGAACAATTAGGAGACTCCTGCAGTGTTTTAGTTAGGACTATTTATATACTGACAACAAATTAAAAAGGAATTCGTTATAAGGAAACCGAAGGATTGGAGGGCAGCAGGCCTAAGGAACAATATAAACCAGGAAGGAAGGTGACCTTGCCCAGACCTCTGCCTCTGACTTTAGTCTCTGCTCCTGTCTGTGTATCTGATTCTCTCTTCCTCTTTGAAGATAGTGCTTTCTCTTTCTTTGGTACACATGAGAGAAGCATGGCCTTACGCTACATTTTCTGCCACCACAGAAACTGGCTTTTTTGGGTAAGTCCTTGGGAAAGATTTGATGGGTCTACTTTAGACCAATCACCTGTACCCGGTGGACTAGGACCAAGTTGTACAAAATGGATGTGCCCTACCGCATAGATAGGAGAAGCAAGTCCGTTTCTGGAAGATGGGCATGGGGGCCTGCACAGTCCTGACAATGCATCTAGTACACAGTGAGGCCTAGGCACAAGGTAATAGTGTCCTGTGCTGTAGTGATGTTGAGGAAATAATGAAAAGGAGGCATCAATAGGAGAGGTTTGGGGAAAATAACTTGCAGGCCATGGAGAATGATTAGCTAGAAAGTGAAAGAAAGCATTAAAAAAAAACAAATACAATAAATCAAAACAAGAAAATAGAGACGTGAGAGACATGAGGGAAGGTCATGAGTACAACTGAATGACTTAATGATGTAGTTCATTTTGAACTGGCTTGGAAAGTCTACTGGGATCATTGCGGCAGATCAAAATATAAGTCAGGAAGGAGTTTAATTTAGTTTTTATATTTTCAGATGAATAATTCAGTAAATTGCTTCTAATTTTGAAGCTTAATTTTATTAGCGCCAGATCTGAACTGGTTTCCTTCTTCGGGCAGAAGCACCACAGTGAATCTTGGCATCTTAAAAAGAACCTAAGAGAGGCAATTTTCTTTCCAGAAGAATTGTTTCTGACGTTTTGTTTCAGAAGTTCTGTTTCTGACATGCAAGTTTCCCTATACCCAACACTCACAAACCATAACCTGAATCATAAAGATACTTATTCCTCAGGGGAGAGACTAATAGGGTCCCTTTAAATATTGAAAATATAATAAAATCAAGATTCTACTGCAAATATTCTAGCTTTTTCCTTGCATAAACATAGACAGTGTAAGGGGCTAAACCAAGGAGTTCTTCCTCCAAGTCTAACTGGGCTCAACTGAACTAGTTATTTAGCTTCTCTGGACTCTGTATTAATTTTAATTTATTTAAGAAACGTTACCTGTACTGCTCAGGCTAGACAACCAATAAGAGATAGAAAAGATCATAAATAGACAGAATCTATACATATACTAGATGGTTTATATATTCTCCTAAAGTTCAAAAAAAGTATAATATTATCACTGTTGTACTAAAATATCTTGTGTTTGAGCAAAGACACTAAACTTAAAGAACTTAATCCAGTGCTCGGTTCCACTAGAAAGGCACTGAGCTATCTTGAGCAACTGACTTGCCTCTACATCATAATATCCGATGTCACAGTTCATAAAATCAGACAGTGTGTATTGCAGAATCTTGGCTGATATCCGGCAAGCGTTTCTCATTCAGCCTTTCCTTTAATCAGCAAGCTGGGAAGGGTTTGTTCCCATCATGCCTACATTCCTGTTGTTTAAAACCCTCTATTTTTTTCCTTCACTCTTTTGTTCCTGTGGGTTATTGTATATCCTTCATCACCTTACTGATTTCCACCTTGATCTTTTCCTTTAAACTTCTCTTCCACTTTCTACCCTGTCCTTGCCTCTCTATACAGTGTATTTATTTATTTATTTATATTTTTTATTTTATTCTATTTTATTTTATTATTTTTTGCTACAGTAAATACTTGGGTCAGGGGTAATTTTTGATTATCTGTCGAATTTAGAAACAGAAATTTAAAATCTCCAAGTGTGTTAGTTATCTATTGCTGAGTGACGAATCACCCCAAAACATAGTGGCTTAAAACAAAAATAGTTATTATCTAGCAGTTTCTATGGGTCAGGAACTTGGGCTTGGCTTAGCTGGGTCCTCTGCTTCAGGGATGCTCACAGGCTGCGGTAAAGGTGTGCTGCAGTCATCTCAAGTCTCAGCTGAGGAAGGATCTACTTCCAAGCTCACTCATGTGGGTTGGTAGGATCCAGTTCCTCACAGTTGTTGCACTGAAGGCCTCAGTTCTTCGCTGCCTCTTGGCTGGAGGCTACCCTCAGTCCCTTGCCATGTGGCCCCCTCCCCAGGGCAGCTCACAACATGGTGGCAGGTTTCCATCAGAGAGAGCGAGCAAGAAGGATGGGAGTCACAGCCTTGTATAACCTAATCTCAAAAGTGATATCCCATCACTTCTGCTGTATTCTGTTTGTGGAAAGCAAGCCACTTGATCCAGCTCACACTCAAGAGGAGGGGATTATTCAAGGCCATGAATATCAAGGTAAAAATCACTTAGGGCCATCTTAGAATTCTGCCTTATCCCTAGCATATGCTACATAATAATTAAAAACTAAGAAGGCTGCAATTCTAATGGGATGTTTGAGGAATTGTGTTTAGGTGTATTTTACCTATTTGCATATTTACATTTTTGTGTTGGTATGTGTATACATTTGTGTGCTTATGTAGAGAAAAGCAAGCAAGCAAGCAAGCAAGCTGCATTCGGCAGGCAGTAGAGGGCATATAACAACCATTTCAAATTTGATACCCTCTCTGTCTCTTTTTCCCTCCTACATCTCTGCCCTCCCTCTCCTTACTCTAAGGAGATGACTTTCTTCTATCCCACAAAGAAAATAGAAACCAGCCAGCAAAATGTCCCTCATCATTCAATCCCCACATCTCCAATTACCTCCATCTTTATCCTTATGGTCATCCCTCTGATTCAAGGGCTACACAGTTTGTCCAAGGCTGAGCCATTTACTTGTGCCTTATACCCTTCTACCTTCTCAGGAACCACATTACAACATTTTTTTTCCTGTCCCTGTCTTCTGTGGCTGTTTTCTATAGGCATAGACACATGTTCAAAGTTTTAAAACCATCTTAAAAAGACAAGAAGCTAACTTTTCCTCTGCTCTGAGTAATCCCTTGGCTAGTACCTTCTTTCACTCCCTCCCTTTACAACGATACTTTCTGAAACAATCATTTATTTTCTTTGTCTTCATTTTAAAAAACTTTCACTGTGCAACCCATGCAATCTGATCTGTACCCATCTCCCATCTTTAACAATAACAAAATTACTTCTCCTGCCCCCATTTACTCGGCCAATTAACAATTTCTTTGCTCCTCTTTGCAACCAAACTCATAATTTCAAATGTCTCTTTCAATCTCACCTGAAACAGAGTGTTGCCTCTCACATTTCATTGAGATGCTATTGCCAAGGTCACCAATGACATTGTTAAATCCAGTGGCCCGTTCTCATTCCTCAGCCTGCTAGACTTAATGGCAGCATTGGAATGGCCATTCACTAGGTCCCTTATGCTACATTTTCTTCATTTGATTTTAAGGATACCACACTCGCTTGGTTTTTCTTACTTCATTGACCACCTTCTCTAAGCACTTTCATTGGTTCTTCCTCTTCTCCCTAATCCCTACCATTGGGGGCCCTCAGGGCCCAGTCCTCAATCCTCTTCTGTTCCACATCCGCACTCACTCCTTAATGAGCTCCCTGTCTTATGGCTTTAAATACCATGAAAGTAACCACAGCTTTTGCATTATATGTATAGTCCAAATCTCTCCTCTGGAGCTCTATGTGTATTCCCAACTGCCTAGTCACCACTTCCATTAGGATATATAACAGCATATCAAACTATAACTTAACTCTTTATTTCTGCCCCTCCCAAACTTGTTCTACCTGCATTCTTCCCAATTCGATTGATGGCATGTACATTTTTCCAGTTCCTCCAGCCCAAAACATTGATTCTTCTCTTTCTCTCTCATCCTCTTCTGATCTATCAGAAAATATGCTGCCATCTTGGGAAAATAGCCAGAAGCCGCTCACGCCTCAACACCTTTGCCACCTGGTCTGATCACCAGCATCTCTTACCTGGATGATGGTAGTAGCTTCCTAACTGCCATCCCTCTTTCCACCGTTGTGCCTATCTTCTGTTCTCCTGAAGTCTGTTCTCACAGCAGCCAGAGTAAGCCTTTAAAATAAGAATCAGATCATGTCATTCCCATTCTCAAAACCTCCCAGTGGCTCACCATTTTGTGCAAAGTGAAAGTCAGACCCCTTACAATAACCGACAAGGTCTTAGATGACCTGAACTCTTTGACCTCATCTCCTATTTCTTTCTCCTTGTTTGCACTACTCCAGGATGCTGGCTTCCTCCCTGTTTCTTAAAGATGCCAGGTATGTTTGGAGCCTTTCCATGAGCTACTTCCTCGTTCTGAAATGCTCTACCCAGATATCCTCATGGCTCACCCCTCATCTCTTTCAAGTATTTGACATTTGGTTAAACGTCACCTTGTCGTCGAGACCTACACAGACCATCCTCCTCCATGCTCTCCTCTCAGCATACCTACTTTGCCACCCTATTTATTTTTTCCATAACATGCTTATCTTCTAGGATATATCAAATTTACTTTTTTTTTTTTGGCCTGGGAATTCACATTTTATTAATGGTTCAGGTAATTCTTCATGTGAGCTTAAATGTATAAAATTGTGTTGTTCTTTAACATAGAACTTATATCTAAAACACAAAATGCATACGAGGAATTCAAATTTAACAAAGCTTTTTGTTTCCCAGAAAGAAGATCCTATTTGGTTTTCAAAATAATGGCTAAAATAGTATTTCTATTAACACAGGATTCACTATTAAAAACTAAAGTTTAAGGTCAAAACAAAAAAAATCACCAGAAAACCTTGAAGGAGGCTGCACAGCATACAATTTCAGCCTTTACTATAGCTCTTTTTTGGTGTTACAGTACTTCGAGATGTATTGTATCATTACTATTTAATCATCTTTCAGAACTTTTTAAGTCAGTTTCAGGTATGCAAAACAACATAATGATTAGACATTTACACCCCTCACAAGGTGATAGCTCCACCAAGTCTGACATCTGACATCGTACATAGCTATTATAACACCATTGACTATATTCCCTATGCTGTACTTTACATCCTATGACTATATTACATATATATTATATATATACATAGATACGTATATATACGTATACATATATACGTATATATGTATACATATATACACCCATATATAATATATACACATATATAATATATAATAGTTGATATTCAATATTATTTTATATTAGTTCCAGGTGTACAGCACAGTGGTTAACTGTTTATATAATCTATGAAGTGATCCCCTGATAAGTCCAGTACATATCTGACACCCTACATAGTCTTTACATTATTGATTATATTCCCCATACTGTATTTCACATCCCTGTGACTATTTTGTGACTATCATTTGTACTTTCTAATCCCTTCATCTTTCTCACCCATCCCTCAGTCCCCCTCCCATCTAGCAACCATCAGTTTGTTCTCTGTATCTATTAATCTATTTCTGTTTTGTTTGCTCATTTATTCTGGTATTTAGATTCCACATATAAGTGGGCTTCAAATTTACTTTTTACTTGGTTAACACATTTATTGTTTATTGCTGGGAGTGTAAGTTTCATGATGAGAGTGCTTCTGAGTAGGTAAGGTATTCACTAAATGCATTTTGCATGCACGTTATTTAACATAGTCACCAAAAATCTAATTTACAAAGCCAATTGGCCCATTTCGTTTTCAATTTTACTACTCGGCATTTAAAATGACAGCCTTCTCCTTCTTTTATGATATTTTCCCCTCTCTAGTAACTGGTTCTCTTCCTGCAGGACCAGTTCCTTACTGGTTTCTTTTATGGACTCCTATTCCTCTTAAATATAGGTGTGTCCTGATTTGTCCTTGATTCTATATACGTCCCGTTCACAATCTTACCCACACACCTATGTTTCAACTACCATTAGATCTCTTCAGCCTTGCTATCACTCTAATGTCCTACAAGACACCATTTCTTGCATCTTCCACAAGCATTTCATCCTCAATAAACCCAATCTGAACTTGTTAACTGAGATTCACTCTCCTCATTTTCTCACCTTTGTGAATAGCATCATAATTCACACAGTTGACCAAGCTGGAAAACTGGAGATCATTCTCAATTACATTTTCTTTCTTTACCACTTCTTATCTAATCTCATTGATCACATCGTCACAGCAGTTTTACATTCTAGTGTGTAGTATGTCACATCACCATTGCAATGATGTTCAAACTATGCAGTGGTTATACTCTTTCTTGGGCCTTGTCCTCTGAGCTGCTGCCTACGAGGTCTTTCTAAAAGCCAAGTCTGGTGGTGTTCTTCCCTTACTTCACATCTTCCAATGGCTTGATTTGTGTAGCCTACAAAGACCACGCCTTCCAGTCCCCCTTCTTTCCTTACCTGTCCTTGTACATCCTCTTTGCTGAATTACTTGCTGTTGCCCAAATTTGCCATGTGTTTCCCAATTTTGTGCCTTTCCACAGCCTATACTCTGTGCTGGAAGCACAGTTTCTCATTTTGTGCTTTTCCATGGACTGTTTTCTGTAGTTGAGGCACACCGCCTCTTCTTCACTCAGCAAAATTCATCTTAGTCATCTCTTCTTCTATGAAGTGTTTCCTGAATTTCTTTTTCAAGAAAAGCCAAGTGCTCTCTTTGTTTACTCCTATAGTATTGTAGACGATATGGAAATTGCTGTTTACGTAGATATCTATCCTTCTAGGCGTTTAGGGCAATGGTTATGTCTCCCTGATCACTGTATCCCACTACTCAACACAGTGCTTGAACTATAATAGGTGATCAATTAATGTCAGAGTAAAGAAAGAAGAAGAAAACACCACATACTTTGGAAAACTCTCATGCCAGTTCAGCCTCCACTCAAAAAGCTTCTTAAGAAGTATAAATTAGACATTAATGGAAAAGAGCAACAGAATATTTGCAGCAATTGTTTCATTACAAGATTTCTTATGTTAAATCATGGCTGTTCCTTGTAAGTCCTCGGTCTACCTCTTATAAAGGTAGGACGGCCAATTGGTCGGCCGTGTGTGTTAGCTGGGCCTTAACTTTCTTAAATGCGGGTAAACCTGTCCTCCACTATTTAATTGATGATCAAAGCATATGTATCTGTCTTTGGTTCATAAACAGCAAATCTCTATCCTTTTAGTTATTTGATTAGATCATAAGAATATCAACTTCAATTCTCTGCTGATTCTTAATAGTGGATATAAAGTCCATTAATTTTTTCCTAGGTGTTCTCTACTTTTACTCTCCACTCAAGTAAGACCATACATATCCTACGAACTTTGACTACATAGATTGACCTTCATAGAATAACTTCTACTGAATACATTTAGGAATGTTACATGAAATAGTTATATGAAATGACACTCACTATTATAATTATTGTAGGGAATGTTGTGAAAGATATAATTTTCTATAGTTCCCCTTAGGCTGATCCATAGAGAAACTGCTCTCAGTTTTATTACTAGCAAATGCTGTATCTCTTGGGAAACTGATTTATTTTAAACTCATCCACTCTTTGAATCCTGTAACCAATGATGTTTCACTCTCTTTTCAGTTACCAGAAAGGTTAGAGACATAACTGTGGCCAAATTTAATAAATGCATAATAATTTACAACTTGGATTTTTAAAAAAATCTACTAACTTTTCCATTGGCTTTATTTTATTTTCTTATTCTTACTTCTCCTTCCTTCAGATGTGCTCATCTATTTAGCTTTTTCCAATATGTGTATTTTTCTGAACTGAGTCAAACCTTTTTATACTAATAAGATATGGCTAAAGTAAAGTAAATAAAATACAATTATCTCATTGGGCCTTTGCGGTGCTTTTAGGGAAAAATTAACCCCCTACATACTTCAAGGTGAATATAGATTTTTCTCAGCATCCAGGAATTGTAAAGCTCATGGGGTAGAAATTCGTTTCTCTAGAGCATCAAGGACCCAATCTCTTCTTAATTATATACTCCCAGAATTTTGATATTTTACCTTTCAGAAGAATGTTCATAAAAATGACTTGGTAGAACATGCAAAGAATATGTTCTTTACAAACTCCCTCACTAGTCATGCTGTATCGGCCAGATTACCAACATGTTACTGAACGCATCCACTGTGATTTCCACTGTGCTGTGAAGACATGGATTATAACACTGGATAGTCCTTTGCAGTCTGGCAGAAATTCAGTTAGCATTCAAGATGCACCATAGCAACTTGTTTTTCTGTTATTAGACTGTTGTGATTTTTAAAAAATGAATGCTCATAAAGCAAATGCTTTGACAAAAATTTCATAATTTAGATGCTCCTAATGATTACATCCTTGGATAACTGATCCTCTACTGTACTTCTACAACTGATGAAATAACATTCATTGTACATGCAGTATTCTAGGTGCTTTACATGTTATTACAAATTTTTAAATTTAATCATCACAATCAATGAGATACTATTGTTTTCTTTATTATGAATTAAGAAATTGAGGTTCAAAGAGGAAAGGAATTTACTTTCCTTTTACCCATTAACCAAAGGATAATGACTTTGGGTATTACATTTCAAACTACATCGCATGTAACTCCAGAATCATCCATCTCTTTTCTACAAAAACATATTATTTCTCTCAACTCATTCAGGCTCCTTTTCTCCTTTTGTCATAATCCTGGATGACGGGAATATTGTGTGAGTGTGTGTGTGTGTGTGTGTTTGCATACTTACATGTGGGTATACATGCGCTTTACTTGCGCAGTAAAGCAGTCAGGTTCCAGCAGGTAGCAGATAGCTCACTCACTCCGAAGAGTTTAACTGAAAAGAATGAGGTGAGGAAATTACCTATGGAGGTACAGGCAGGGCTAAGGATCCCAAAAGGATGATGATATATCCAGGGATTAGCAATAGCCCCTCTCACGTCTGTCACTCTTAGGTCTGAAGGCTCCAAGGGAGAGAATTTTGTTCCCAGAGCCTAGTGAGATGCTGAGCAACCTGCTTATGTCATTTATTTGTTCTTTATGGACTTGCTTATACCTGGTCTCATGTGCTATTTCCATGTATTAATAGAATGATGCTATGTGAGTCCAACTTTATGATCTGTGGAACAGATAACATGTCTTTCTTACAGCTACATGAGACAAAGATTGTTTTCTATGGATATCATAGAGGCATTCTGATTCTTTCCTCAAACCTTGTTTGGATGACAAGGCTGTAAGTTTATCTTTTTTTTTAAAGCTCTCCTAGGCAGTCAGAAGTAGCTATATCACCCACATAGATTTGTCATCATCATTGAAGAAACCACAACAAACGCCTTGCTCTCCCAAGCCTTGTTTTCTACTTGTACTCTATCCCATGCTACGTCTGGTGGTAATTTGAGTTAACTAATGCTTTCGCATGCCATAGCTTACCTATGGCCTATTTCCTCTTGTTAAGAAGATTGTCTGGAGCTCATGGCAACTAATCCAGAATCTTCTTTGAGGGTTGATTTCCTGGGATCATGCCTAGTACCGATCACTATGTCAGTGTTCAAGGTTTGGAAACAGATGGCACCCTTAAAAAGATGCAACTGAAGAGACCTTAATGAAAGGACTGTTTGCAGAGGAATGGGCAGGGGTAAAATATAACGCAGGATGGTGAGTTAAGGTTTTGCGACAGTGGGCAATTGTTACCGTTCATAGACCTGATGGGTCAAGAGGAGGGGATAGTGTTGCCAAACCTGGGGAGAGTCTGAGCTCTGGGAAGAAAGGCTGTCTGACACCAGCTGCCTGACACCAGCTGCCTGAAAGGTTTTGGCAGCCACTGCCCCAAACACAGCAAGACAGAGAGGAAGTGGGCAGATTGATACCCTAATCTCAGTCTTCCCCCACCATCTGATCTCCTGATAGGCTGTTCCTCATTGGTCAAACCAGATGGGAAAAAAGCAAGGATGATGCAACTTATCTAGGCAAAAGGAAATGGAGAATATGGATGCCTGAAATATTTTGCTGAAGCAAAACCTTCATTATATATATTATATCTTTCCTAAAATAATCTGAATCATATTTTAGTCACTTTCTCAAATTATTAAACCTGTTTATTTTTTCATCAAAATCTATTAAATCTTTATGGTTAAAAATCAGAAATATTGATAGATTAATACAATCCTGAAGGATGATACAGAATGAAGAGTTGAAAGAAAGGAAATACACTCGTATGTTCTAAAGCTCTAGAGAAATATGTATTTAAAATGAGATTTGAGCAAGCTACAACTCTGAATTAAATAGTCTGACTTCAATTTGACCTCTTTAACTTCCTTAAGGGGAAAGCTCATGAGAGCATTTGCATTTAAGTAGTTACTTGAAAATAATGCTTTGACAAGCATAAATGAATATAAAACAACTTGAACGGTTTCACATTGCACTTAAAATGCTCATGTGTTTAAGAGAATTAAGATATACTACTTGGGGGAAAAACATGTTTTGAATTTGATTCATGTTGGAAAACACTTCAAGAAGGTCTCCCTCTGTAATCCAACAAAACCACTTGAAACAATAGTAGTTAGAATAGTTTATTGCAAGTACTTCTTTAAGTCTCTCATCTAAATATAGAACCATGCTGTTTTCTTTAACCTTTACTGATACACTTTGATGAGGTGGAGAGAAAGATTAATTTGGAAAAGATTAAAAAGAAAATGTATATCTGGGGTAGCCAAGGGTCTCAGATACATGAAGAAAGCATGAATTTCTCTTTCATATTTCGACTTTGTACTTCCACTTTATAAATATAAAGATTACTTAGTACCTATAAACAAATAATGTCTATAAAAAGGACACATCAGCTGGGAACCTCATGAATTGCATTTTATCATCCAACACTTCAATATTTGTGGCATAACTTGAACCACACTGACAGTATCCTACCTAGTCATAAAATAAAAACTGATCATAAAAAATGTATATTAGAAACTGGCAAACCTGTTTTTACTCCCCTCCCCCTTTTAAGATAACTAAGATTTAAAACTTTGTAAATCAGTTAAGAACTTTTACATATTCCAACTGCCCTACCACTTGTAACACTGTGTCCAAGGCTAGTCCTTTATGTTTTTAGTTTATTTACAAACATTTTCACATATTGTTATCTGTCCAGACAAGTTTTTACAAATTTTAATGAAAATCTTGGTTGAGAAAGGATAACAAAAGCAAAACTAAAGTGTAAAAATGTTGTTATTAAATGTACTTTACCTGGAGTAAATGTACATATCTTAAGAATACGGTTTGATGAGATTTGACAAATATGTTCACATACATAACCCATGTTGCTATTAAGATAGAGCATATTTCCATTACTCCAGAAATCTCTCTCATACCCCTTTCTAGTCAATTGTCAGCCACCAACCCCTACCCCAGAGGCAGTTGCTGCTCTGATTTCATATGTTTTGCCTCTTTTAGAAATTCATATGAATAGAATCATACAATATACGCTTTTATCTTTTTTTAAACTCAGTATTATCTTTTTGAAATTCATCTATATTCTGGCATATATTGGTAGAAATATACTTATTTCTTTTCATTGCTGAGTAATATTTAATTGTATGAATATTCCACTAAGCGCTTATTCATTTTTCTGTTGTTGGATATTTGGGCTGTTTCTTTCTTTCTTTTTTTTGTTAGGAATGAAGCAATGAATACAAATAGTTTTTGGACACATACACAGGTATGCTGGAGCTGGCTTGCACTGGCTTGCTAGAGTTTGATAAAGTGCATCTCTTCCTAATTCTGTATTCAGAGATGTTATGTTGGAAGCTTAGAATTGGCCATGGTAAGGGATATATACAACACAGAAACTGATAATGCTACAAATCAGGACTTTTCCAATTAAAAAAATTTATTAATTAGTTAATTTATTTTACAGTTGCTGACTAAACATTTACCAGCATATTACTGGATATATGTTTTCTTTCTCTGGGTAGACAACTAGAAGTGGAATTGCTAAGTCATATGCTCACCTTTATAAGTAGATAGTTTTTCAAAGTGGTTGTACCATTTTGCACTCTCCAACAATGTATGAGAGTTATAAGTGTTCCACATGCACACCAACACTTGGTGATGTCATTCTAGTGTGTGTATAGTGGTATCTCCTTGTGATACCATATATGTTTTTGTATATGGTATATATTCTGGATATAATTCCTTATCTGATATATGTATTGTGAATATTTTCTTATCTTTTCAGAGTTTAATATTATCTTTTGATGATAGTAAGCCTTGAAATTCAGTAGTATAAGTTTTTCAATTTTGTTCTTTTATTACAGGATTGTTTGAACTATTCCTATCACTTATATTTTCACATATAGTTTAGAATCAGCTGGGATTTTGGTTGGAATTGCACTGAGTCTATAGGTTAATTTGTGGAGATTTGACACCAGTGTTACACATCCACTTGACATCTGCATTTTGTAATCCATAAACATGGGATATCCCTTTGATTTTTAAGACCTTTAATTTTTCTCAGCAGTGTTTCATAGTTTTTAGCTAAGAAGTTTTCCTTTTCCTTTTTTTTTGAAGTTTTAAACATTATTTTTAGTATTGCTAGTTTTAGGAGAAAAATTATCCCAAATTTTGTTTTAAGTTATTTTGTAATAAGTCAAGTGAAAATACAGTTTATTTTTCTTTAGTCTTCTTTTAATTAATCATTTCAATAACATGTAATATTTAGACTTGCCAAATCAACTATGTTATAACTTCTTCTTTCTATTTTTATCAAAGTTATCTGAAAACTGAGATAATATTAGAAAATATTCACTTGTTGAATGAATGAAATAATGATGAATGAAAATGACTTGAATATATGTTTCAATACAGAAATTATAAAGAAATACAAGATTCCAAGAAATGAATCCATATACGGCTGGTATATTAAATAATAAACACTTTTGAAATAGGACAAGAAACCTCATACATTTTAATAGATTAAAATAAGAAGTTAAATCTAATAAAGGAGATATCTATCAGGTCTAAATATGGAATTCTACACTCAAGGTCAAAATTTTTGTTATATCAATGCAAACCTAAGTATATTAATTTTGTTAGGAGTTGTTCATGGTGACCATATATAAGTGTGCTGTGTCAACTTAAAAATTTCATGTATACCTAGCCCACATGACTAAAAGACATTTCCAATAAAAAGAGAGGGTATTCTTTGTGGATTCTGCATTGGCATGTTGTGTGAAAAATATGAAAACTCCTTTTTAAGAGGGGTATTGAAAAATAAAACTGTATTCTGATGATAAGTAAATTGATGGAAAATTTCTGAAAACTCTTACATGAGAATGGGTTGGAGGTCTAGATGAATTACACTGTAAAGGGAAAGATTGTGCAGCAGACACATGAGTTCGAATACTTTAATAATAGATATTACATGGAACTAGATTAAGTTTAATTTTCTCCCCAAGTCAGAACCACCAAACTTTTAAAGGGTAGTTTCTGTTCAACGAAAGTCAATTTTTTAGCCAATAAATTATTTAATGATAATAAAGCTGCAATTGTAATTAGTGGAGGAGCTTCTTGATTTGCGTGGAGGGCTGAACTCCATGAGCTATTCATTTAACAATTATTTATTAAGTACCTACAATGTACTAGGTGTTGGAAAAAAAATTTTTAAAGATCACTGATCCTTAATGGTATGTGATTCTAGATTTTAATCTATTAAGAAAATGTTTCTTATAACCATTTAATACATATGAATTTTATAATAAATTTGTGATAATACAATGTTACATATATAAAATAGGGTTGAGTCTACTCCCTGTATTTTCTTCTAAGAGTTTTAGGGTTTTAGGTCTTAGATTTAAGTTTTCAATCTATTTTGAGTTAATTTTTGTAAATGGTATAAAATAGGGGTCCAGTTTTATTCTATTTTACGCGGATATTCAGTTTTCCCAATATCATTTATTAGAGAGACTATCCTTTCCCCATTTGTGTTCTTGGTGCCCTTGTCAAAAATTGGTTGACTGTATATGTGTGGATTTATTTCTGAGTTCTCTATTTTGTTCCATTGATCTACATATCTGTTTTTATGCCAATATCATACTGTTTTGATTACTATACCTTTGTAATATAATTTGAAATCAGGAAGTGTGATGCCTCCAGCTTTGTTCTTTCAAAGATGGCTATTCAGAGTCTTTCATGGTTCAATACAAATTTTAGGATTATTTGTTCTATTTCTGTGAAAAAAAATGCCATTGGAATTTTGATAGGGATTGGATTGAATCTGTAGATTGCTTTGGGTAATATGGATATTTTACAATATTAATTCTTTCAATCCATGAGCAAGGAATATCTTCATTTATTTTTTTCTTCTTCAATTTCTTTTCAGTATCTTATAGTTTTCAGTGTACAGATCTTTCCTATTCTTGGTTAAATATATTCTCAAGTATTTTATTATTTTGATGCTATTTTAAATGGTATACTTTACTTTATCTGATATTAATATAGCTTTCCAGCTTTCTTATGATTAATATTTCATAGTATATCTTTTTTCCATCCTTTTACTTTTAACCTACCTATCTCATCATATTTGAAGAGAATTGCTTAAAAGCAGTATATATTTGGATCTTGCTTCTCTGCCTGTTAATTGGTTGTTTAGTACCTTTACATTTAACATAATTATTGATATGGTTAGGTTTAAATCTATAATATTACTATCTGTTTTTTACTTGCCCCATCTATCCTTTTTCTTTTTTCCTGCCTTTTTAAAAATTATTTCTTAGTATTATATATATATATTTTTTTTTAGGAGGGTGCAGGTCACAGTGGCTCATCCAGGGATCGAACCGGCAACGTTGGTGTGATTAGCACCACTCTCTAACCAAATGAGCTAACCGACCATCCCCTTTATCTTCTTTTTTGGCTCATATCATTGTTTTATTTCTGTGGTGGTTCCTTTAGAGGTTACAATATATATCCTTAACTGATTACAGTATACCTTGAATTGATAATATCACATATAATGTAAAAACCATATAAATATACTTCCATTTGCCTTCTCTCCTTTGTGCTATTTGTCATAAATGTTACTTCTATATGTTATAAATTCCACAAGACATCATAATTTATGTCTCAAATAGTCAATTGCTTTTCAAGAAATTAAGGAAGTAGAAAAATATCTAGTGTTCTTTATTTGTTAATATAGATTTTAGTTTCCACCTGGTATAATTTCCCTTTAACCTGAATAAGTTTATTTAACATTTCTTGTAGTGCAGGTCATCACTTTTGTTATCCAAAAATATCTTTCTTGGTTTAAGTTTAGAATAAATTGCTTGCTTGATTTAATTTTTAAATTTATAGTTTATTTTTTATCTAGCATTTTAAAACTATCATTTCATACTTTTCTGGTTTGTATTGTTTCTGATGAGAACGCAGTGGTTATTCTATGTTACTTTCCTGTATATAATATGTCTTTTTCTTCTGGTTGTTTTGAAAATTTTGTTTTTAATTTGGTTTAAAACAACTGTACTGTGATATGCGTAGATATGGTTTTCTTTGTGTTTCTCCTGTGGTTCATTCTTCCATTACGGCCAGAATGAAAAGTTGGGATTTTTAAAACTAAGTTTTTAAATCTTTATTTCTTATTGAGATGAACAGATGTCCTCAGGGATACTAATTATTTGGTAATGGACAATGTTCTCAGTGGGTTTTTATTTTTTCATTAAATTTGGGTAGTTCTTTAACTATTACCGTATTTTGTCATGTATAATGTGCATTTTTTTTTTGCCCAAATTTGTAAGGGAAAAATAAGGATGCACATTATATGACATGGGTAGTACTAATTCTGTATCTATATAAATATTTTTAATTCTTTTATTTATGCTTATGAGTTAAAAGTGTAACTAGAAATCAATAATGCTATCCATATGCAAAATAATACCCTGGAATGCAATAATCGCTTTTGTTGAACTTACAACGAATTTGCAACGATGAAGAGTTCTTGGCCTTTTATGATGCGTAAATATCGTAAATTTGTTACTGGTACATAAAATTTCTTGTACCTTGTATCTATTCTTGTGTTTTGTAATTATTTGTTACATAAAATTTCTTGTACCATAATATGTTAAAAAATAAATGCTCAGATTCCTTTATAATACAAAAAACAAGTACCTAAATGTAAACAAATAAAAATCTGAATTAAAAAATTAAAACAAAAGTGTTTATTCCCTGAAAGCTTGGGCCAAAAATGTGGGTGTGCATTATATGCGGCAAAATACAGTACTTCTTTTAATCTTCTTTTTCCTGCCAAAATCTCTCTTCTCTTTCTGGGATTTCTACATGTATTAGACAACTTTATAATACTCTACAGTTCCCTGAAGCTCTGGTCATTTTTTTTTTTTTGTCAATCCTTTCTGCTTTCTGTGCTTCGGTTTGCATATTTTCTATACCTGTCTTCAAGATCTTTAATTTTGCAGTATCCAAACTGCCATTAAGCCCAATTCAGCAAATTTTTTAAAAATTCAGATATTTTTAGTTTTATAAATTTTTGTATGCTTTCCTCTCTCTCTTTTAGTTTCCATTTATTTGCTGAGATCCCTCATTTATTCATTTATTCATCTTTGTCTTTAACTTTTGACTGTATTTATAATAGCTGCCTAAAGTCTTTGTGTGCTAACTCCAACATGTCTGTCATCTCTGGGTCTGTTTGAATTGCCTTCCCCCTTCCTATGTTGATCATATTTTTCTGATGCTTTATATGCCTGGTAATTTTTTATTTTTATGCTGGACAATGGGATGCTATATTGTTGAGATTCTGGATTTGTCTTCCTATAAAGATTTGGGTATTATTCCGAGAGAGAATTAATTTACTGGCAGCTCAGCATATTTCTCCTGAGCTTCATGGCTTGGGTTTAAGCTTCGTTAGACTAGGTCCTAAGTATCCCTTATGTTAGGCTAGATAGTTCTACTCCTAAATCACGACTCTTCTGGAGCTTCAGCCCTGGTTGTTGGCATATCGTTTCCTAGCACTAGGTACTCTCCAGTGTTTCCATTCAGCTCACAGTCCCAAAGGAGCTGCTAAGCTTCTCAGTTTTACCACATGCATGCACAGATATCCAGTCAAAGACTCAAGAGAATGCTGACACAGATTTCTGTGGCTTTTCTACTAAACCTTCTTATATCTGGCATCCAGAAATGAAAATTCCAAGTGCTTCTATAGTCCCAAACTTCAATCTCTGTTTCATATAGCTGGCAAGACTACTGCTTTCTGTTTGGGCTTCATTTCCCTGGCCACAAGTAGACATTGCTCTTAGGGAGCAAACCAGAGTGAACATGGTGTTCACCTGTGCTTCATGGCTCTTGAGTATCACAGCCCTGAGCTGTCTGTTGGCAAAGACCTCAAAAGAGCTGCTTCATGTATTTTCTTTCAGTTTCATTGTTGTTAATAGCGGGAGAATAAGTCTAATACCTATTCCTTCAATTATGTCTAGACCAGAAGTCAGGATTTTCAAAACTCAGTTCCTTTCTTGCTCAGTAAGTGATTGAATGTCCTCCAAGACACCAGTTATTTGGTGACTGCACAATGTCCTCCAATCACGAGAACATACTTATTGAGCAGTTTCTTATTGTGCCATGCCTTATACTATATGCTTTAGACACATTTTCTCCTTTCATCATGCCAATAAATCAATGAAGTATGTGTATTCCTATTAACTCCATTTTTGACATAAAGAAAGTAAAATTTAGAGCATAACGAAGACGGCCCAAGAATCCGTATCTAATGAATGGTGAGCCAGGAATTGAACCCAGGATAGTCACTCCAGAGAAAACTCTTAAAAAAACCATGCTAGCTCGATTATTCCTAAGCACTGTTTACATAACTAAAGCTGTTCTTCCAATGAAAGTTGCTTATTTACTTTCCATAATGGAAAATAGAGCAATCTCTATGGGCTCACTAACATTTGAAAAGTCTGGTTAATGTATATAATGGTTCCAACAACACCTTTGTTATTTTCCCACATACCCAAGAATAGGGAAACTCTAAGACTTGCATTAGATTTTGAATTTAAAGGGAAAATAAACTGATTTTCTTAAACTAGAATAGGAAGGAAGATAGAGCAGTGCAGCTTATTTTTTGTCCAAAAGTACTAATATGTATTTTTTTAAATTAATACTTTATTTTTAAGAGCAGTTTTAGGTTCACAACAAACTAGAGCATTCTCTTTCTCTCTCTCCGTATCTCATTTTCTAAGAAACACCCTCCCCAAACCTAATCCTCTCAGTCAATTTAAGATTTCGAAAACAAGAACCATACCCCAGACCTTCCTCAGGACAAGGAAGATGTGAACATTTTATGTACATGAATAGGGGAAGATAAATGGGAAATTATGGGTGAAAACATAGATTCATAACTGACATAAAATTCCCACTAGAGTTGTTTTCCTAAGATCAACTTGGATCATGTCCTTTCACTGATTATAATTCTCCATTGTCTCCCCACTCCATCTCCCTACCCTCATAACCTTTTAGCAAACATTCTAATCCCCCTTCACTCAGTACCGTAACTCTTCAGCAGGGGGACATACCTCTTGCAATTTGGATTCAACAAATGCATTTACAGACTCATTCATGCCAAGGTTGAAACTTCTCTATTTTGCCTTAACACATTTTATGCCTTTTGTATTTTCGATTCCTTCGGCTTATATCTCCTATACAGCCTACTTTCCGACCTTCCATCATGAGAATGCCCAGCCACTCCTCAAGACTAGCTAAAATGCTGTTTCCTCTGGGAAGCTCCCCCTAGAACCTCAAGAGTGCTGGGGTACTTCTTAGGTACCTGAGCCTCTACAATGTGCACATGCACAACAGAAGGCTTTCAGTAACTGAGACCCCGGTTCCCAAGCCCCACTGTCCTTTGGTCTAAACTTTACTTCAAATTATACATTATTAAATGTTTCCTGTGATTTCCTCCAGGGCACAATGATATCTTATAGGCAGGTGTATACTTGCCTAACGAGGTACTTGGCACCAGAAAGGTGCTCAGAGATGCTGTGTTATGTTCCTAGGGCTGCCAACAATTTACCATGAACTAGATACAAACAGAAAACTTCTGTCAAAGTTCTGGAGGCCAGAAGTCTGAAATCAAGCTCTCCCTCTGAGAGCTGTAGGGAGGATTCCTTGCCTGCCACTTCCAGCTTCTGGTGGCTCCTGGAGTTCCTAGTCTTGCGTCTGCATAACTCCAATCTCCGCCTTCAACTTCACATGTCCTCTCCTGTTTTCCCTTTCTGTGTCTTCTCTTCTACCCCTTACAAGGACACTTGTCATGGAATTTGGGGCGCACCTGAGTAATCCAGGATGATCTCATCTCAAGATCCTTAACTACATCTGCAAAGACCCTTTTTCCAAATAAGGCCACATTCACAGGTTCTGGGTGCATATCTTTTGGAAGGTCCAACCCACAAAATAAGCTTCTTAAGTGAATTAGTAAATGAACGAAAGGGAAAAATTGAACTCTATGCATATATGTGTTGGCATGCACAAAAGATGAAGACAAGAAATGTTGCTTTGTTTTTACATCTTTATCTGTTACCTTCAAATTGTAAGTTCACTTTGTAGTTAATGCATCACACTTGTTGCTCTTTGCACGTTGACTGAATTCTGTTATGTTAAATAATAAATCAGTTCAAAAATGGTTTAAAAAGTTGTTTGAAGATTGTTAAAGCAAAAGACACAATTAGGAAAGCTACACAATCATTCTAATGTACCTCTTTCTTTTCTGACGTGACTTTTTTTCCCCCCAAAATGTATGTTTTTAAAATCTGTTTCATGTGTGGCCTTCTTTCTCTCCTAGAGTTAGGACATAAACTGAGAGTTTACCACACAAATAGAACAAGTGTTTTCCAATAGGCATGTCTGCATATAGTTACCTTACTCTTGGTCCTTCACAACAAAACCTACTTTAAGAAACAGGTCTCATAAGACAGCTGTTTCTTCTTGTGGAGGGTTATATTTGTGTATTTTCACAAACAGAAGAGGTTGGGAAGTTACAGACCTACAAAAATATAATAAAAAGTTCCAGATTTATTTTCTGTTTGGTTTTAATATAGTCATTTTCTCTTTCCACTTTCAATGACTGTAAGATTTAATTTGAGTAATACCACAGGAATGTGGTTTCAAGGAGAAAAAAAAAAGTTCAAATATCCACCTCCTTGTTCCTCAGCTATAATATATATTGAAGGACTTTTGAGATGTTTCCTTCCTTTTTTCCTGGCATTTGTTTCCTTTCTTATTTAAATAAATAAATATATTGAAATTTAAATATAGTCTCAAAAGAGGACTCTATGCAAAATAAAATTGTTCTTTTCATGTATTTCAAAACAATAGCACCACCACATTTTATGAAAATAAAAAAAATTAATGTGTTTAGCTTCTTTTTGTATACATATATATACATATATATGTATATATGTATATATATGTATATATGTATATATATGTGTGTGTATATATATACATATATATATTAATATTATTATCTCCTGAGAATTTATATTGAATTTCTTTCTGAGAAGTCCATTGGTCTTTATAAACAGAAAATTAGAAACATGGCCACCTAACTCCAAGCCTTTGCTTTGGGAGACATGGACAGCTGGGGCAGTAGCATGCTGCAGTCAGTTCCTAGCAAGGCAGCAGACTGGGTAAGGAGATGTATACAATTGTCATAGGCAAACCCTCGATTCAGTTCAGAGCAGGAATGATGGGCCACAAATCACCTTCTCTCTTTCCCTGTATCCTCTAAAAGTTATTCATGGTCACTTTGTACTAGTCCCTTTTTATGTGGTCCCTCTGCTTTTTTTTTTAAGTTTACCCTGGTTCTTCTACTAAACCAGTCACAACTAGTCTGTTGCCACTTCTTCCCCTAGTGTTCATGGCAGACATCACTAATTGATCATGATATTTGTTATTTCTGAGCCTAGATTTGGTGTCAACTACAAGGCTTCAGGCAACCATGTGCTTGATTAGAAATTGTACAAGAGACAAAGATGTTGCCATTCTTGCCCTAATTCATTAGATGGGATCCTTGTAGCCTGCCTAGCTAGCTCTTACCAAACTCCTTCCCTAAGGAGGCTATACCTTGCTTCCTGTATTCTCCTGCTACAGATGAGGGTCCTGTTAAGAATCACAGTGTCATCACCTGTCTGGCTTTCAGTAGTGCCTGCTGCCTGGATTCCCCTATACCCTGGCCTGCTTGCCAGATTGGAGTACCCAATACAGAAGCCTGCCTGGATCAGATCTGAGGTTACCACACCTTTCAACTACCGTATCCTGGATTCTATTGTCAGAGTAAGACGCTGCGTCTGAGTGCCTTTGTGCTGCCCCTGGCCTTCATATTCTGGTTTCCACTATATTCCCAGTGACTGGGATTCTGGAGATCCAGACACATTTTGCTCCAAGAGAATTCCTGCTAAAACACCCAAAGATCAGGTCCCAGTTGTTTTATTTACAGTATGCATTTTTGCTAGGATTAAAGGCAGTCAGTCTCATGAGGCACTTACCAGGGTTCCTAGCACACAGTAAGCACTCAATAAATATTAACTGCTATACCTTCTGTTATCATCATGATCATCATCACTTCTGCTAGGAGCTCCATCTCAATTCCAGAAAGATTTCTGAAACAATTAGGAATAGGCTTCAAGTCTCAGAGACCTTCTGGCCATGAGTGGACCTAGGGACAATCATACTTAACAGGTATTCACATTGGAGCCTGTAGCAAATAATACTGAGAACTGCCATTTACTGAGCTCTTTCTATGTGACAAGCACTTTCCTCATATCATCTTACTTAACCCCCGCAGTAACCCATTTGTGTGGGAATTATAGCTTCCATTTTATGATGAGAAAATGGAGGGTTGGAGAATCCCAGACCCAACAAAAACAATCGATAGTGCAAGTTAAATCAAACCCAGCCCTTCTTAACTCAAAACCGATTATTTTGCCTCCGAACACATTAGTTCTCTACAAACAGCCTGTGTCCCGGAAGTAGAGCTTAATTTCTGGGATTCAAACTAATCTGGTTTTATCTTGTGGCCTGTATAGTATTTCCTGCTCAGCCTTACATTAGGCAATTCCTTACATTTTCCTCTTACAACCTTACCTTTCATTTCTTCCTTCTCCTGTTCTAATCCCGTTCTAATTATTTCCCCTCAATTACAGACTCCTAGCCCTGGTTGTTCTTAGGCAGTCTGCTTCCGTCATTTGACGTGATCATCCCCAAAGGTCCGAATCAGCTTTAAATCCTTCATTTAGCCTTCTTAGACTATTCCAGCCCACAATCAAGCTATTTTATTCCCTCCTCCAAATTCTTTTTAATCTCCTATTACTCTGCATTCTTTGCCACACCATTCATATGTTTAATTATTTTCTCAGTGTTTCAAGGACTCATTCAATTATTCAACTACTGTATGTTTGAGCACATGTTATAAAGCAGACACTGACTTAGGCAATGTATATGGAGATATGGAGATAAATAAGCTATTTGAAATGACGTAAGGTAATTTTAGTAGGGCAAATAAGAAATATACACAAATATGTATAGTACTGTGTTGAGTAAGAAAAGCACCATAAGAAATAGAGCTAAGAGAATTCAGACAAGGGAAGAATTATTTCTACCTAGAGGAAGGGAATGAGGAAGAGAGTGTTCCGTTAAACTGAGGGAGAAGATTTTGACAGGAGGTAGTGAGAGAAAGGGCATTGTGATGGCAGGTGCTGCCTGAAGACAGGCACAGAGTTTGCCGAGGGCGCTGTCAAGGAGTAACAAGAAGCTGTATATGAGGGAACAGTTGTGGGGTTAAAGTACCTGATGGAGGCGCTTAAATACTGTGGGAACGATAATGATGTTGTTGGGTGGGTCAGAGAGGGATCATAGGAGGTTTTTCAAATGATATAATCAGAACTGTCTTGCATTCTTTCCCCTCAATTACACAGCAAGTCCATTAAAGTTTAAATCATGTTTTCATACTTCTTTCATATTTCCTCAGAATTCAGCACAAACCTGGACACAAAGTATTTAATAATAGCTAAATGGAGAATAAGAAGCAAATTATAATGACAGTTCTGTTATATGTTTTGCTATTTATCAACTTTCATGTTTATTGGAATTAAAATTTTTTTAAAATTACAAAATAGTCTCATTAGATGGCATAATTTTTTTAAAAAAATAGCCCTTTTTCTTTGAATAGTACTGATCTAAATATAATAAACAGGTGTTAATTTCACCTTCAAAAATTTATTATAACAAGAGAAGGTCTAGATGAACCACATATAAAAATATGACTTCGATATTTATTGTATTAACTTCATTTTTTTCATTATGAATTTTTTATCATTTATATATTTATTTATTTTTAATAATGTATTTCTTTTCAAGTACAGATGACATTCAATATTATTTTATATTAGTTTCAGGTGTACAGCATAGTGATTAGACATTTATATAATTTATATAGTGATCCCTCTGATTAGTCTAGTACCCACCTGGCACTATGTATAGTTGTTACAACATTACTGACTATATTCCCTAGGCTGTACTTTACATCCCCACTACCAATTTGTGTTTCTTAATTCCTTCACCTTTTTTTACCCAGCTCCCCAAGTCCTCTCCCCTCTGGCAACCATCAGTTTGTTCTCTGTATCTAGGAGTCTGTTTCTGTTTTATTTGTTTATTTTGTTTTTTAGATTCCACATATGAGTGAGATCATATGATATTTATCTTTCTCAGTATGACTTATTTCCCTTTCCACAACACCCAATAAGTCCATTCATATGTCACAAATGGTAAGATTTCATTCTTTTTTAATGGCTGAGTAATATTCCATTGTGTATATGTACCACATCCTCTTTACCCACTTGGGTTGCTTCCATAACTTGGCTATTGTAAACAGTGCTGCAATGAACATAGGGGTGCATATGTCTTTTTGAATTAGTGTTTTGGATTTCTTTGGGTAAATACCCAGAAGTGGAATTGCTGGGTCATAAAGTAGTTCTATTTTTAATTTTTTGACAAATTTCCAAACAACTTTCCATAGTGGCTGAACCAATTTACAATCCCACCAAGAATGTACAAGTGTTCCCTTTTTCCACATCATTGCCAACACTGGTTGTTTGTTGATTTATTGATGATAGCCATCCTGACAGGTATGAGGTGATATCTCATTGTGGTTTTAATTTTCATTTCCCTGGTGATTAGTGACATTGGGCATCTTTTCATATGTCTATGGCCATCTGTATGTCCTTTTTGGAGAAATGTCTATTCAGGTCCTCTGCCCATTTTTTAATTTTTTTTTTTTTTTTTGGTGTTGCGTTGTATGAGTTCTTTATAAATTTTGGATATTAACCACTTATCAGATGTATCATTGGTGGATATCTTCTCCCTCCTTTATGGATTTAAAATTTTTGTTTTTACAGAAATATTTTCCTCAAATCTTATCAGGCACCTGAAAAATCTTTTCTTAAAAAGTCATTTTTCTATTTTTCTTTTCTTTAAAAAGTGTGATTCAATCATTTTACACACTCATTTTAAATGTTATAGAAAAAATATATCAGTGGGAGAGGATGTTTTCACAAAGCCAAATCATCAGAACTGGCAGTTTAGACATGACCAGAAAGTCCAGGAAAACCAACGATTCACACTCTTAACTCCTGGCACAAATGACTGTAAAAGCATCCAGGCTATTCAGAGCATGAAAACAAACTAACAAAAAAGCCCTCTTCTATTTCCTCCCAGGATTCCCTCATTGTAACTACCTGCATCTTTCCAAGGCTAAGAATGAGGAGCTGAAAGACAGAAAAGATTTAGGTATTACTTCCCTCAAACAAGTTTCTTTGTGGAAGGCACTTCTTTTTTTTTTTTTTTTTTTTTTTTTTTTTTTTTTTTTTGAGTGGGAAGGGTCCTTTAATTGCCAATTTTGTGGAGAAGTGAAGGGTATAGAGGTAATTTATTTGATCTGGGATCCTGTGAGTCAGCTTCTGATCGCTCTTGATGAAGAGGCAGAATTCTGAGGGAAATGCTCCACACACTGTAGAAAGGCTGTTTATAAATTTTCCTACCTGAAA
Organism: Rhinolophus sinicus; assembly: GCF_057876585.1. Lineage (NCBI taxonomy): Eukaryota > Metazoa > Chordata > Mammalia > Chiroptera > Rhinolophidae > Rhinolophus > Rhinolophus sinicus. The sequence goes on from NC_142501.1 coordinate 169,099,117, forward strand.
TAAAAACATGCCTTCCTTGGATTGAATTTCTGACTACTGGTCAGTTATAAAATATACATTCCCACCCAGATAATGAATCCCTACCCAGATAATACTTTAGAAGTACAAGTAATTATAGAGATGTTGAGAACATTTATTTATAAGTATGGGAGTTTTTTTCATAAAAACTCAAGTTCCTTCAGGAGAGGTGATGGGAAGTTTGGATCTACCCTACTGGCCAGCAAGATTTAGCAGGTTGTACTATTTGCAAATATATTCCTTTTAGGGAGGAACTATGTGTTTATTTTTGAAATGTCATCAATATTTCTTGCTTCTTTTTGTTTGTCAATCTATCCTTGTTGCTTGCACAGGAGAGTACTGTGTATATAGACAGGTTTCTCTACTTGAGAAATTGTTTGGTCTGCTTTTTGGAAAAATAATTACACAGTGTCAAATACAGATATTAACATTGGCCACATCTAGTCCTGTAGCAATGCAGGGTCAGGAGAGATTTGTTTGAGCTGAACTCATTGCATAAAAGACTATTTAGTTTTTTTTAACACTCAGAAAGAACTATAGTTGCAAAGTGAGTCAACATCCTGCAACATCCCACAATGGATCAGGCCCGAGACATTATACTTTTTTTCTTGTATGCGGTACTGTCTATAGTGTCTCCCTTCTTTCTAAATCTGCTCTTCCCAGACGGAGTTGGTCTAGAAGTTGTTTGTACTGAGTGGTTTTTGAGGGGGGTTAAGAATAGCAAGTACAAGTACATTATTATTATTTTCAGCCCTCTCTTCAAAAAATGCCACACACTGTATGCATTTAATTTTATGAAATAAAAATGGTAATTCCCGGTAGAACTACACTGTGGAGGATGGGAAACAGATGCTTTGGTCAGAGTCAGGGACGGACTATAACACAATATGGAAACACAAAAGAATAAGAAAGCAGCTATAACACTCGGTCTTTAATGAGTTGACTGACCAGGTGGCATGTGCACACCTTGTTTCAACAATGTTTTGTTAACACAAGGTTGACCTGATTTCCTACCCGCGAAAAGGAGTCAGGAAACATTTTAATGTAATTGATTTATCCTGTCCTTGCGTTTTGTTTCGACTTTATACTTTGGTGAGGAGATTGGTATCATGGGGCGGTACTCCTTCATTTAAATAGAAAAAAGCAGTCTTGAAGGAATGACTGAATAATAACCAAATTGTAAGTTTGTAACTGTGCCTCTACAGCCGAGCCCTCTGCTTTAACTGCCACCACCACCCCCACGTTTAGAACTAGGTGAACCTTAGCTTTTTTTAACAAGTTGCTTAAGATCTTAACCATAAGACTCAATAAGTTTGCAACATGTTTTTGAATCAATCACTTATGACCTGTCACTCAACAATCTTAGGAAAACAATAGAGAACATCTTAACATAATGTCTTTGTTCTTCCTCAGAGAAAAAAGGAGAAACAAATCGTGAGGAAATGATTTACAGGTTTGCTTTGCACAAAAGAATGAGAACCAAGACCACCCTCAGACTCATCTGATCATCTGATGGTGTCTCCAAGTCTGCATGTTGAGATATTATCAAGGAGCTGGAAACCACAGAAATTTAGCCTAACCTCCCTTCCCATTTCCCTTTTGTGGCTCAAAAATTCAGTCCAACAAGTAAGATAGATTTGAGGCATTTCTAAGTCTCCCATTGTCTCGGTTGGCACCTTATCAATCTATAAACCTTTCTCTGCTCCAAACTCTGATGTTTTGGATTCTGGCTTTGTGAAGTATTAGGCACACGAACTGGAGATTGATAACAAGATTGTGATTTTGTTTCAAACGTGGGAAAATCTCTTTAAAGTTTTCGTAGAGTGGGAATGACACGTGTCTTAGGATGAGTGCCCCAGAGCAATCTTGAGAAAAGGATTTGAGTGTAAGTAGCTTATTGGGAAGTGATTCCAGGAAGCAGAGGTAGGAGAATAGGAAATTTAGATGGGGAAGGGAGCCAATAATAAGGGTGTGTACTGATGCAGGTAAATCAGCTCTGTCCCTCTGAGAAACTCTGGGAAACAATGTAGAACACGTTCAGAGTTATCCAACCTGAGGAGCGAGGAAGATGGGAAAGGCGGAGTGTTACCAACGAGCTTTCACCCTTCACCGATTGAGGACTGCCGTCAGGGACAGTAACTCCCCAGTGCTTCCAGCTTTCCTTGAGCATGCATGGAACGTATTCTGCGGCCATAGGAAGACAGCTGCACTGCCTTTGGCTTGTATGAGAATCAGGGAGTTATGGGTTATGATAGTGTCTGCTGCAGAATGATAAGAACTTATTTACCCAAAGAAGATTTTAAAAAGCAAATGGATATACTGATATAAATGAAGGAATAAGTAGATAGAAATTTTGCTACATTACATGGTTTCAACATACCTTCTTACTAAAAACTTACTAATTACAAAGGGTAAAAGAGTTACTTTATAGGGCAGAAGCCTGGCAAACGACCTGACTCAAGAGATCAAAATTAATATGACCTGTCATGAGACAAATCAAAACCTTATGTCACCTTATAGATGCACTGAGAACACAGCACCACTTCTATGATGTTGCTGCCAAAGAAGCAGACCTGACTCTTATCCTGAAGGAGCATCAGACAAACTCAACTTGTAGGACGTTCTACAATATATAACCTGCTCTGTAACCTTTAAAAGTGCCAAGGTCATGAAAGTAAAGACTGAAGAACTGCTCCAGATTGAATGCGTCTACAGAGATATGACAACTAAATGTAACATATGATTCTATACTACATATTTTTCTATAAAGGCCATTAATGGGAAAATTAGAAAACTTGTGGAATCTGGGGGTTGGATGTTAATGTTAATTTCCTAATATTGATGGTATATTGTGGTATATTGTTAGTAAGATTAAAGTATTCAGGGGTGATGGGGCATTTTGGCCTCTTATTCTCAAATAGTTCAGGATAAAACAGTCTTTCCTGCACTATTTTTTCTGCAAGTTGAGATTGTTTCAAATTAAATAGATTTTTAGTAGTAAATGATTAAAGAATCAAGGCACAATTAGTTACAATTTATCCACTCCCTTTTCTTTTTAAAAAGTCCTCCTTTTAAATGGTGCGTAGTCCCATTCCCATGTAGCATCATTGCATCTTTAGGTAAGAACTATTGAGCAAAATTGGGCAGAAGGTACCAGACCTCCAGCTGAATTCTAGTCTGACTGAGCAGAATTTTCACTTTGAATAGCTACAGGAGAATTCCAGATGTCACTATCCATGCTGAGAATAGAGATTGTGAGGGACACCCTGGCAGGTTTCTGAATTTAAAGGTACAAGAATTTCTAACATCTTCTCTAATAAATAGCAATTGTCTCTTTCTACTAAAGGCATTAGTATGTGAGGGGGTTCTTAATACACATATAGCTAACAATATGGAAGAAATTCCTTAATTTTCTTACTGAAACAATAGTGGTATCAGTGCCTGGCATGATCCTCCTTTGCGTAGCTATGTTAAGTGTGAGGCAGAGCAAGAAAGCAACAAATAGTATATTGTATTCCATGAATATGATGAGAAATACCCTTTAGTACTTAATAAATTAAATAAATTAACATACATAAATTAAATGTTAAAATACAAATTCAGATCTGTGAATGAAAATCTGAGTAAATCCTTAAGATAGCTTCTTGCCAATTAAGTAATTTTTTTTAGTACACTTAGAGTGCTATAAAATTAATTTCCCCTGCTGAATTCATAAAGACCTCTGTGAATGTGGTTTTTTACTCATTAAATAGGTATTTATGAATTATCATGTCTACCTGCTACCACTATTCTAAAAACATTATAAGCAGCTACACCACTATCTAATTGACCAATTAAATGGAGGGTGAATCTGTAAAAGATTTCCTCTACCTGTTCTGACAACACTGGCTACAACATCACTACAACAACTTAATAATTAGGTATACGTTACTTTGTCTACTCAGCATCTCTTTATCTCTTTTCTAAGAATCATCCTTACATGTCTCCCTCCATTCACATGAGTGCTGTCCCATTCCTGCACTACAACCCTTGGTCATAGCTGATTGGTTTATTGAGAGTCGCATGACCCTAGCTGGGCCTATCTGTCTCTTCATCAGCAACTTCTAGAGTATAAGTTAGATCTATAATATAAAACTCAACACTGTCACTGGCTACATTTTTTTTTTTTTTTAATGTAGATTGATACACAGAAAGTGAGATGCAGAGAAAAAGACAAATGAAGCTGACCTACAGAGATGGACAGAAAAAAGAGATGGAGAAAATTTTAACAAGTTTGAGTTTCTGGTTTTGGTTTGTTCCTGAAGTCCAGTTGTATTTCTCTCCTTCAGTTTCAGTCACATTATCCTAATATCCTTCCAATGAATTTCTCATTTTCTACTTAAGCTAGCTAGATCTGGTTCACTCACTTCCAACCAAAAAGTACTAATTACTAAAAACTGATATACAAGCAGGTGCTGCAAAAGACAGACACGAACATGTGAAGCTTGATGAGTTCACGTGAGAATTGAGAATTCGGCATCCCCTCATGCTAGGAAGGGAAACTGCAGATCTTGTGCTGTGGCACAGCAGGCGGCTAAACCAGCTCTTTCTGTCTCTTGGGACTCGGACTGAGAGCCCATTGAAGCTGGAGCAACCAGGTCTGGTGGCAACCTAGCAGGATGCTCATGTGTTTTGAAACTAGGAAATGTTGTCTTCAGCAGTGGCTACAAAGGAAGCTCCCTTCAGGTGGACCATTGGAAATCAGATAAAGGACATCAAGATAAGTGTCTTGTGCAAAGCCATGTTCCTTCTGCGCTGAGCTATCAGAGGCTGTGGAGCTTGAGATGATCAGAGCCTTGCTGGATAGCAACTGCCAAATTCTCTGAGACCTTCAAAAAAATAAGTGCTTGTTGAAGAAAGGAGGGATTTTTTGGCATTTGAAATGGAGATACTTGGAAGAAGCTAGAAGAATCAGGAAGCACCAATCCTTCTTCAAAAAAACCCTCTCCTGCAAATCCACTGCCAGTCAAAACACTCAATGCTTCTCATTGACCAGCATGTGGGCGGAAATACAGCTGGAGGATGGGCACACCTCTCCAAGAGAGATCAGCCCCACTTCACCACCACCGTCCCCACCTGTCACAGAATCCTGAGGTGAATTCTGTAAAGCTCAAAGCTAGAAGAAAGGACAGAGCCTGAGTATGAGAGATTCAAAGAGTAAGGATGGTAAACCTTTCTGTCATTGCTATGTGTCCTGAAAACAAGATAAGCAAGCAGTAGCTGACTGCAGTTTTAAGGAAGATGTATTGCAAAAAACCTCCAGCCTTGCATTTCTCAACCTCCAGGAACCAATAGGACATGGACTGTTAAGGCAGAATGGCCCTCCCACAGAAAAATCCTTCTCTAGTCTCAGAAACGACCCTGAAAGACAGGACAAAGGAACTCATCCTAGCAGGTAGAACCTCAGGCAGTGAGATCCACTCAGCAAACAACTTGTTTTACTTTAGAACAGCTACAAGATATCTTTAGAGATGAGAACATGGATAGAAAGAATATAATATCTCACGCAGATATGAAGCTATTAGAATTGGGCACAGGTAGTCTAGTTCCCAAAACTCCACACCATGGCATTTACTGGCTCCATTTTGACCATCAAGATGAATCGAGAAGATGAATTCTGATTCCACCACTCATAAGATGTGTAACATTGGACAGCCTACTAAACTTCTCTGTGCCTCAGTTTCCTCTCCTTTAAATGGGAAGGATAATAATAGTGACAATCTCATGGAGGAATTTTGAGGATTATTTGAGTAAATACAAGTGAAGTCCTTAAAACAGTGCTTGGCACTGCTACTGTGTTATTACTGTCATTTAAATTGCAGTCAAATTTTAGTTTGTGCATCAAGGACAAAAAGTGCTATTTCTGGACTGAAACCTCTGCATCCCTAACCAATTCTATTGTGTCTAAAGGATTTACATATTGAGTCTCCTCAAGGTTTTATGGTCAGCCTTCAAGAAAGTATTATAAATTAGATCTCTAAATGATCTCTAACTTTAGGTGAAGGACTGTTGTGAGAATTAAACTTTTGGCGGATACCTTCCACCAAATCTCATTGACTCACACCACTGGAGGATGTCAGTTTTAATTAGGGAAAGGAATGAATATAAACTACTCTGTATTTAATTACAAAAGAAAATTTATTAAAACCCTATGTGTTATGTGTTACTCAAGTAAATACGACTTAGTTATTTTTCTCTTGGAATTCACAATTTAATGGAGAACATGAATTTATACAAGCTTACGACATGTGATAAGGGCTGTTAGTGGTTTGAGAGGAACATCAGAGGAAAAGGTGTATTTGAGTGGAACTTCGAGGGATGAGGACATTCCAAGGTGACAGTGTGAGCCAACATGTGGAAATTTTGAAAATTCGTTAGACATTTGCGAGTGCTGTGGAGTCTAGTGTAGTAAGCCAGAGCATGGCAGAAACAGTGGAGATGCATCCAAAAAAGAAAGCTGGATATTAAATGACATTAACTTTCATAATTTTAAGAGAATATATGCTACCAACATTAGTAAGAAAAAGTCCTTAGGAATTACTTCAATGAATAGGTAATAATATTTCCAATTTTCCTGATAATTTTAAGGGGATGACTATTTCTAAAATATTTGAAGTTAGTAGATTGACTTAAATATCTGAAATATTTATGATGAATTGTCATTTGTATTACACATAGGCTTAGGTACTCTTTCTTAACCCAGAAACTGTGCATTATCAAGATTAACCATCAAATGTTGTTCCAAATTATCCTAAGGCTTTTCTCATTACATGGTCAACACATGATCAGCATTTTACTCTTTTCCTTGATCTCACTGGAATATTAAAATTTATCATGGTATAGGCTGGGGCACCATTTCCAAGAATTTTATATAAAAAGCAGTGTGGTCAAATAAATTTGGGGGAAAATAGAATAAACAAAATTAATGGGCTCCATTGCAGGACTATTCAGGGCCTTGACTACGTATGCTAACATTTATTGTGAAACTCCGAAAGGGGATAAAATAAATATCAGTATTCAACATTATGTGACAAATATGTATTTACATAGTGGACCGCCTAGTAACATCTTAAGGGAGACCACCATTCTGTGGATTCCTGGATGGGTAAACTATTAGGAATCATCCAGGTTGTCATGTGATGCAGGTAAAAGAACAGCTGCAGCAGTTAGCACACTGGAAGCCATGTGCATAGCTGAATGGTGACAATGATTTCTTTCATTGGAAACCCTCTTTTAAGAAGGCCCGCAGAACAATAATTAATTTTATTATAGTTTGGATGCTTCCTCTAAACCATTATTTTTTCAATTAAATAAATACTGCTTACAGGTGCTTATTTTTATAATAACCACCTCTTTTACTTCCAGGTGTTTCTGAACTTGGCAATTATATGTTTCTCTTAGTCATGAAAGCTCATGACTACTAGGCAAATAGAAGGTATTTTTTGTCTTCAGCCATGCACCTCCAAATTCAAGAACTATACCTAATCTTATTTTCTTCTATAAGAAAAGAAATGTAAAGTATACAGCTTCAGGTGGTAAGGGGTGAAGGTGTTATGAAGAAGTTTCCACAGCTGATGGAATGTTACCTTTGGAAAGCTTTTAAAAACACTGAGTCCAGAGCTTCACGAAAGACTTCCTAAATCAAAAGTACAGCAAGGGGCTTGAAATGTTTACTTTAAAAAGCTTCCCAGGTGACTATGGTGCAATTGGCTGGTAGATTGGCAGGTCGTAGTGCTCAGCAGAGATTTGTTAAAGCTTGACACTTTGTCCCATGATCTCATTGAAATTCAGGTTTATGTGGCATTTATATCAGATACAACAAATGCTTCTAATGGTCATTGGCATAGAGGAAGCATTCAAAGAGTGCCAACTAGTGTTATTGTAGTCAAGACTCACTGAGACTTTTAAAGTCATTCAATAATTTATTGAATGTTTACTATGTGCCTGGGTCATTGTGGATAAAATGAGGGTACAGATTTGTTCTTACTGCTCATTGAGCTGACATCCTAATGGGGAAAGCAGAGGGTAATAAATAACCACAAAATAAACAAACAGTTCAATTATGATTATTGTTATGAAGGCGAGATATCTAGTACTTTGAGACCATGAATGGGAGATGTAACTGGTTGGCAGGGTTAGAGATAAGGAACTAAGATCTGAGGTATTAGCAGAAATTGGTGAGTGAAAGTGTAAAGAACAGCATTCCAGGCTGAAAGAGCAGATACGCAAAGGCCCTGAGGCAGTAGGGAATGGTTTAAAGGAGGGAAAGGGGACCAGTGTGCATGAGCTGCAAAAAGTGAGAGGAGCATAGTTTAAGATGAGGTTGTATAAAAACACATCAGCCAGCTCAGATCGAACTTTGTCACTAACTATTGGCACAATGGAACCTGTGTGAGGTGTTGGAGGTGAGTTTTGGGAGACAGTATGATTGGTTTCATTTTGAAAATCATTAAGGTGCAGTGGAGAGAATGAGTGAATGCAGTAGACTCCTTTAGAGGGAGAGATGACCATAGCGTGGGCTCAAGTGTTCACAGCTGCAATGGAGAGAAGTGATGGATTGGAGGTGGGTGGAGATGTCAAGGACCAGGGCACTGGCTAATACTGTGGTTAGAAAGGGTTCCACTCACTGAGACAGAGCACACTGGAAAGAGCTTGAGGGAAGATTATGAAACAATTTTGAATATATTGAATATTAGCTGCCTTTGAGACATCCAACTGAAAATGTCCAGTGGTCCATTTGGGCATATGGGTTCATGGTGCAGGAAAGAATTATGTAAATATGAGGCAATCAGGGATCCATTGCTCTGAGGGAAAGATCGTAACAGGACATTTTGTGGCCTGACAATACCTCTTGGAATGCAGAGCTAGTCCCTGGGAAGACGATGGACCCAGCTGGCCTAAATGCATCATACTTTCTTCCTTTGCAACTCTCTGCCTTTGTCTATACCAGAATTACTCTTTTTTCTTTTTAGGGTTTTGGCTTTTGAAAACCAAAGCAAAGCCAAACTTTTTTTCTATCTCATATGATCCTTTCTCCAAGGGAACAAATTCAGAACTTAGCTCCTCAAACAGAACTAAAAGATGGAAAATATGAAAGAGAAGAGGAATATATTTTTAAATCTTCATGACACACGTGAGTGAAAGTTCCCTTTTACCTCTTCTAGATGGTTTTATAATCAGATTAAATTGTATCGGTTGTAATGAAAAATGTTACATAATTAATCATATATCCAAAAACAAATTGCATTTACATATTCTTACAACTCCTCCATTATTTGCATAAATCTTGCTATGGGCTGAATTATGTTCCCTTAAAATTCGTAGGCTGAAGCCCTAATCCCCGATGTGATGGTATTCAGAGATACAGATGTGGGAAGGTAATTAGTTTATATGAGGTCATGAAGGTAGGGTCCTCACAATGGACTAGTGCCCTTAAAAGAAGAAACACTGGAGAGCTTACTTCCTTTCTCTTTCTTTCCACATGTGTGCACTGAGGAAAGGCCATGTGAGGTCACAAGGAGGTGGCCATCTTCAACCCAAGGGGAGAGCTCTCACCAGACACTGATGCTGGCACCTGGAGCATGGACTTCTAGTTTCCGTAACTCCAGAAATAAATTCCTGTTGTTTAAGCCACCCAGTATACGGTAGCTTTTTATGGCAGCCTGAGCTGACTAAAAGAAATCTCAAATAATATGAACTTTCCATTGTATTCAATTTAATTAGAATCCTGTGAGGCAAAACAACTGAAACTGCAAAATTCCCTAAAATTAATGACATTAAAATCATTCTGTTTCCTTGCCCAGTAAAGCCCACAGGACTCTGTTCTGGTAATACTTTATAACACATTGTTTTTTATTTTCCAAGAGCTATTTATTGGTTTTCAGCATTAATGTGGGAGGTAGGGTTTGAATGTAATACGGCAGAATTAAAAGCATTACCACATGCTTATTATGTTGTTGAAAGAAGAATAAATATTCTAGGGAAAAAATGCTAGATTGGATTTTCATAATGCCAAGAAAGATTTAAAACAGATTAATAAAAACAAGTAAGATAATTTAGAAAAGGAAAGATTTATCTCTTATGCTACCTAACCTAATGAAAAATAAATTTCTTTAAGTATATAAGAGAAAAACAAACCAATAGTTTTAAGATCATCAGAGTTTAGTTAGAACACATTAATATTTTCAGTTTAGGGGGGTATTCCTTGTGAAGTTACACATCAGAAGTTAAGATATGATTGACTGTTAACAATGTGAAACTAAGTTAAAAGTGTTTTAGTTAGTCATAGGGGTCCATAATGCAGATGTCTGCAGGAAAAAAGGAAACAGAATAATACAAGCATTCGATTATAGCCTAATTTCTTTTTAATCCTTTAACTTAACTAGTTTTGCTAACCAACCACAATGTTCCCTGTTCAATGCTCTGATGCTAAACTTAGGTGGAAAACTCTGGCTTTCAATGTCATCATGTGCTAGTGAAGTAAAAACATATTTGCTCTATTAAAAGAGGGCACACAAGGTATGGAAGATGTTTTGTATTATTATCTATAATATTCTTCTTTCCAAAATAAACAAACTTTAATAGAAAGTAGATGGGAATTGATATTCTAGTATTCCATAAATTCTTTCCTGGAAATAGTAAAAGATACTAAGTAACATATCCTTTGCTACTTGCTTTTGTGAAAGAACTTAATACAGGTAGACATAAATTTACAAAATCCCATAATAGTTAATTGAACAAAATACTCAGATTCTTAACTAATTTAGAATTTGCCTTTTTGCATTTTTAGTACATTTACATTACTTCCATCCATCAAATGTCTTTAACTGATTTTTCTAAAATTTCTTCCTAATATCCAAACATCTTTTGACATAAGTCTACTGACCATACCTATAGGTCAATATAATATCATTGCTCTAATCTATATCAGGAAGTGACATAATGCCTTAAAATGAAATAAACTCTAGCTAAAATAATTCAGTGTCCAACCATGGAAAAGAAAATATATTTAATATTGACTAACTAAGATCATAGACATGTTTAGTTCTTGATTTTCAGGCTTATTACCTTTCCGTTTTATTTGGTCAAGTCAAATATATATATAAAGAAAAAACATGTTTTGATTTTTTAAAGTCAGAAATAAGTTCCCACGAAGATAAAGATAACTTATTCACTTTGTGGTACTCCATGGAAAAGAAACTGTGGGTTACTCAAACCCTGTCTTGAATCTTTGGCCAGCCACAAAGTCAATCTTGGCAAATAGATGGAACATACATTTCCAAGTTGGCCAAATAAAGACAGCTAGTGCCTGGAGTTTAAAGGCCACTATGGGAGTATTTTCAAAGCAGAAAAACAAAAACGAATCTAACCTGAGCTTGATGATAGTGGCTGTCAGATTCAAAGGGGCAAATTGGCATACTCCTTTCTTCAGTGTACTTACCACAACTTTCAACTATTTTATTTAGGTTCTATCAATTTTTAAAATTTCTATAACTGGAATATAATCTCCACAAAACAGTGTCTGTCTAGCTCAGTGTTTTATTTCCAGTATTAGCAGAGAAACTGCCATGTGACAAATAAGCCTATTAACTCTATGCTCTGCTTTTATCCTTACCTGATTAGACTGCCATTTTATATAGTGTTTCTAGAAAGTTAAAGTACAAAGAATTTCAAGTACAAAGTTTAAAGTACAAAGTATTGACATGAAATCAGCATTTCCCCCTTCTCAGCCAAAAAGAAAGAAAGAGAGAGAGAGAGAGAGAGAGAGAGAGAGAGAGAGAGAGAGAGAGAAAGAAAGTCCAAAAGAAAGAAAGTCCAAAAGAAACAAGGTGAAGAAAAATCAATGTCATAAGGGAGGAAATTGGGAGGCGATAACAAAGTGAGAACTAATTGATGATAGAATCCAGTTGCTATAAATATCAGGAGAAACTGCATATATTACTCTTTGCAAAATTGTTATGAACACATAGAAGTACAAGAGCAATATCCATTGTTTGCAAGGATGTAGGAGTGAGCAATAGATGGAAGCTGGAGACTCCATCTAACCTTACTTGATTTGAGAAGCAGATCAAGTATGACTGAATGACATGTCACAGAGAGAAGCCATGCTTCCAGGAACCAGTGTTTCTCTATGGAGGCAGGGAAGAACATAACATATGAATTGTGAAGGAAAAAGTACTATTTTAACTTTTGGGGAAATAGTAATGGCTACATAAACTCTCTCATAAATCCCTAGATTATAAGAAAGATCCCAAATAGCATGGAATAAGGCATTTGCTTCTACCTCATAAACTTTCTTCAAAGAGCTGGTTCAGAAAACAAACAAACAAACAAACAAAAACTTTTAATAATGAATAATTCAAAAGGTTCAATAAAAAATCTATACAGAGAATCTGCAAGAAAAAATGGAAATGCAAAGAAAATAATAGATGAAGAACACTCATCAGAATACTGTTCCCACGTAATAGATAAATATTGTGAACAAATATTTTATCATCAATTTAAACATATGTAATGAGGTAATTGCCTTTATGGAGATACAAAACATACATATAAAAATCCACAAAGAGAAGGAGAGATTATAGACATGAAACGTTAGCTGGCAAAGCTTAGAAAAAAAGCAAAAGTGAAAATAAAATCATCATACAAAAAAATGCAAAATTGAAAGGACCTTAAAAGAGAAGAGATACTGTAGACAACACAATAAATGATATAGAAGATAAAAATGAGAAAAGAGGCAAATTTAACTAAACAAAACCACAAAAAAGCTTAAGAGGATTATAGAGACTATGATAGATCTAGAAAATAGGCACTACAGTATCTAGACACACTTAATCATGAGTATCAAAGACGAAAACTAAGTATGGAACAGAAAAAATATTTAAGGAAACATTTTTGATGTCAAAAGAAACTTGATCTAAATATTGCAAAGATACATCATGAGTTATAAAAAAGTTATTAAAAAATGGTCAACCCTGAAGAATATTGTTTACTGGACATTAAAAATAATCTTTTTGGCATCCAAGCAAAAAAAGATCCATGAACTTATAAAGAAAAAAAAATCAGGATGATGTCAGACTTCTTGACAAGAAAATTACATGTCAGAAGATAATGTAACAATAACTACAAAATTCTTTTAAAAAATAAAATATGATCCAAAGATTTCATACGTAGCCAAACTGTATTTCAAATACAAAGAAAAGAGATAAGCTGTTTTGAAAATACAAAAATGTAGGAAGGAGTTTCTTCAAGAAGGAGTTTCTTAAGGTCTTCTTGAAGAATCCATACACCACATACTATGGCTAACCTAAAGATAACTGGGAACACAAAAGCAAAGAAGTGGTCAATAGTCTAAAAATACCTTCATGCTATAGACAGGAGAGAACATTCATCTGGGGGACAAAACACTGCCTTCACGTTCTTGCAACTATCATTAAATCTCTGCAAGTGATTCTATTCAAATCAGCGCTGGTCCTTGCCTTTGGGTTCCTAAAATGGGACAATGTGAATATGAAACAGTTGGCAGCCAACTGCTGAGAACTTGTCTTCAATAGGAAAGAATGGGACCAAACTACAGAGGGAAGCAGAGCCAAGAAATGGATAACGTATTAGGCAATAGAGAGCCCTGATAAGTGTTTGAAGTCCTGGTTTCATTTTCAGTCACTTATTTCCATGTGCCGATCACTGTTGTAGAGATGAGGGATACAATAGTGAACAAAATGACAGTGCGCCTGTTCTCATGGAGCTCATACTCCATTGAAGGGATGAGACAGGAACCAACATGTATATACATACGTGTATGTGTGGGGGTGTGTGCACATACCTATGCATGCATTAAAATGTCAGGTGGTGGTAAGTGCCATGAAGAAAATAAAATGTGTGTGTGGTGGGTGAGGGGGTTGTTAAAGAATGACTGAGATAGCGGCATGCTCTTTTATGGATGATCAGCAGTTTCTCTGAGAGAGTGAACAGACACCTGAAGGGAATGATAGCTCAGCCACAAATATGTTGAAGGAAACACACTGAAAGCAAGAGAACAGTAGCAATGAGTCTCAAGCAGGAGCATGTTTGACATTTTCAAGGACAGCAAGACGGTGGTGTGACTGTGTGAGTGAGTGTGCAGAGAGTGACAGAAGAGGATGGAGAGCAGGTAGAGAGCCAAATAACTGAAAGCCTGGTAGGTCATTGTAAAAAAAAAACTAAATTGCTCTATAAGAAAGGCGGAAAGCCATTTGGGGGGTTTTTAGGCAGAGGACTGACATGTTGTGGCAATTTTTCCAATCTTCATACATAGTGTGTAAATCTATCTATTATAAATTATAAAAGGCTTTCAGTGAAAAGTTTTCTTCCCACTCCTAAACCTGCTCTGCCTACTCTCACAAGAAACCACCGTTAATGGTTTCTTATGAATTGTGCCAGAGCTTCTTTATGCACATGCAAGTATATACAAAACTTTATTGTTACTTTTGTCCTTCCTTTTTACACAAATGGACAAATGAGAGTACCTGATCAAGACTATTCTGTCCCATGTTTTTCTTTATTGAAAAGAGTATATCTTGTTATATATAAAATAACTTGAAAGTCTACATATCAGCAGAGAATTAAAGACGAATTCTCAAGGAATGGATGGATCTAACATGCTTAACTAGTATCCTATTGATGGGCATTTGCAAACAGTGCTTCAGTGACTAAACTTGTATGCACGTCATTCCACATGTGTGAAGTATATCTGTAAGATAAACTCGCAGAAGTGAAATTGCTTAGTCAAAGGGCATGTTCATTTGTGATTTTGTAGGTTCTGCCGAATTGCCCTTCATAGAAGTTGTAATAATTTTACTTCCACCAACAGCAGATGAGGTTGACTACGATCTCACAGCCTGCCTCATCCCAAGATGCTGTTTTAATGGTAACAGCTTTTATTCTGTGCCAGGAGCTGCTGTAAGCATGTTACTCAAATTTACACATTTAATCCTTAAAATAATCCCCAATATGAGGTAGGCATAATTATGATTCCCATTTTACAAATAAGGAAACCAAGGGACAGAAGTAAAAAAAATGTGTTCAAATTCTCCATTAGTACTAAGACTCAGACCCATGTAGTGGCTTCAGAAACAGCCTCCACACCAATACTCCATAGAGACTCTTTAATCAAATGTTATACTTTTGCCAATATGAGAGGTGAAAATTGCACGTTTGTTTTTCATTTCTCTTATAAATCTGTTTATATGCTTGAGAGTCAAATTATAATTTATTTGTCTCTGAACTTCTCATTCATATCCTTTACCAATGTTGTGATGTGATTGTTTTTCTTACTAATTTGTAGAAGCTCTTTATAATGGAGATATCAACTCTTTGTCTGTGATATGAGTGATATCAGTGTCAAATATTCCCACAGTTTGTCCCTTACTTTCAATTTACTTAGTGTACTTTTTCCCCTATACATAAGCATTTGATTTATATGTCATCAGTATGGGGTCAGAGAGAGGTTTTCCGAGATATTATGGGGACGACTGCACACTTAGGTACTATTGGGAAATGATCCACTCAAGCAGGAAAATTTTAAATTAGGAGACAGATGAGGATGTCTGGAATGACACCTTGTGTAGGTAATAGCAGGTGGATCTTAGTGTATATTAGACAGATCACAGAAAGTTCATCTATAGTGATGTATGGATCAGAAAAGTACATGAGCACACATGCTAGTATGTGGGTGGGGGTGGGGTGCTGGGAGTCTGTGCCAGTTTTCTTGTAAGTGCTTTATTTTTTCTTAGTTATCAACGCAGGTCATCAGCTGAGAGTGTGGATCAAGGAGAGAAAGGTATGATATACATAGAGAGGGAGAGATGGGAGAGAGAGGGAGGGAGCGAAGGAAGGAAGGAAGGAGAGAGAGAGAGAGAGAGAGAGAGAGAGAGAGAGAGAGAGAGAGAGAGAGAGAGAGAGAGAGAGAATGACTAGAGAAACATAGTACGATTGGGAGGCAGAACTGGCAGACCCCTTGAAATTCATGGTTACGATAATAGAACAAGACCAATAATGTGGTTTTTCTTTGGCCATATTTAGTTGAATAGATCCAGGGGCAAAGTAGGCAGAAAGGTGAATCTAATCAGAGTTGGGGTTTCACATAGTTAGGTGAAAGGGGGCAAGTATATATAATACATTGATTAAAATGATGGACTATAGGATTTAAGCTATGTAAGGAATAATGGTGTAAAGGCAGATTTAAATGACTGTTGGAATTGGGGTATTCAAGAAAATGCGCTAAAAGTCTAAGGGTTGATGGTCAAAGAATGAGATACATGAAATAGGGCTTATAAAAGAACTACAGTTATCGATAATGGATAATAATAAGGTCTGTGTAATGACTATGGGAGTGAATGAGGTAGGAAATAGGACAAAATCTTTGGATAATTATTCTCCAAGCCTCATGAAGAAAGGAAAGGCAAATCAAATAGAACAGATGACAGCATATCAAATACATCAACAAAAATTTGGCATACAGAAAGAAAGCAAATGGATCAGAGGGGAAAAATGGAATATAGAACAATTAGCACAAAAAAGTCACGGAAAGTTTATTTTATACACACACACACACACACACACACACACATATATATAAAATGAGAATAAAAGTATGAGATTTACAAGAGGCATACTTTAAACATAGGGATACCAAAATGTTGGAAATAAATGTTGGAAAATATATACAATGCCTACCTAATCCAGAAAGAAAGTTGGTAAAGCAGTACTAATATCAGACAAAATAGACGTTAAGCTGAAACCATACCAGAGACAGAGAAGGACATTTTATAATAACAAGATCAGCCTATCAGAAAGATGCAACACTTCTAAATTTGTATGGACCTAGTAAATTAACCTGAAATAACACAAATTTTAAAATGACAGAACTTACAAATAAATCAATTTATAGTTTTAGAAGATTTTAACACAATTCTCTCAAGAAATGAAGAAATGAACAAAAAATGAGGATTTAGAATGTTTGAATATGCTTAACAAAATTGATCTAATTTATATATATATACACACACACATATGTGTGTACATGTATATATATATGAGATATCTATTTATATATGACACTGCACCCAACTCTAGAAGAGATGATCATATCAAATGCACAATGATCATTTACCAAAAACAAAACAAACAAACAAACAAATGTGGGGCATAAAGTAACTCAACAAATTTCAAAGGATTGAAATCAGAGTATAATTTCTGATTATGGTAGAAATTAACTTGAAATAAAAACAAAAAAGAAAAATTAAAAACATTCATGTCTGAAAATTAAGCAATGTACTTCTAAATAATTCATTGAAGAAAAAAATCGTAATAAAAATAATAAAATACTAACTGCAAAATAACAAAAATAGTATTTATTAGAACTTACGAGATATAGCTGAAGCTGTGCTTAGAGAAATTTATAGTCTCAATTACATATGGTAGAAAAGAAGAAAGGCTGAAAATTAATGATCTAATTATCCATCTCAAGAAGGTGAGGAAAAAAAACATAAAATTTAATCTAAATTAAGTAGAAGGAAGAAAATAATAAAGATAAGAATAGAAAATAAAGATAAGAAAATAAAAAGCACACATACGATTTAAATGATGAATAACAAAAAGGTGTTCTTTATATTAAATTCAAGGCTGAGTTGTTGCTCTAGAAGAGTCTCTTAAACTTTATAAATAACTAGAATGCCAAATATGCTGATTCTTTAATTCAAAACATAGTAACACAGGTTTAGTTATCTTTATAATTTCCATACTTAATATTAAAAATTTCCAAGTTTAAAATATACATACTCCCTAAAAATGAACAATTACACCACTGTAAATAATTTTGAGTGTTTTTTTTCCTATGAAAATATTATTAGGTTTTTTCCTCAGCATTCTCGTTTGTTGTCTGTATGTTTTTTAAGTACCAACGAAATCAGTCAGGATACTATTAGATCCTTGTTTGAGACACTTTTAGGATATGGTAAACCCTTTCATAGTTGCTATATCAATGACTCCAAACATAAAAGAAAAGCTGAATGCAATACTTATTCCCTCAGATTTAAATCATTCATTCCCAATTTTCAAGTAAAGTTAGTCTGAAACCCTCATTCAGCGGCTACATACTTAATTGAAGTTTGTATTTCATTGACTCGTAAGATATGTAAATGTCTTTCTATCCACTGGCTAAAAATCATTTACAGAATTCTGAATTCTTTCCTTTATTCCTGACTTGCTGAAGCACACAACTCCTAATATTAAAATGTCTGATTGGATTCTACAAATCTCAAGGCTGTGTCTGAATCTATTCACAGCATATGGCTACTAGTAATTTGTTTAATGGGAGAAATTGGAATGCATTGTGCACCAATGGTGGATTACATAACTGTATTTTATTCTCTTTGTAACATGGCATATTTCCAGCATGTCACAACCCTACATTTTTAGTTCTTACTCCTCCAGGACAGAGAAGACGAAAAAGAACGAAACCATTGGGTGGTCACTTGAGCACTGACCTCAGAACTTGTCCCAGAAATTGGGTGTCTACACCATGAAAAAATAAACACATCCCATCTCTGTTGACACTAATTGTGTCCTTCACTTGTGTCTTCTCAGAAGAAAAGCCAAGAATGAAATTGCCATGAAGGACAAGCTCCTTCTCATCACTGGGGGTGGCCTCTTTAGTACAGGGTTGAAGTCCAATTCTAGCCTGGTGTGGGATAAGTGCACATGGCTGAGGCCTGTGCTATTCCTAGTGTGTGGAAAAGGAAAGTGAGATAATCTCCTGGGACCTCTAGCATCCATGACTCGGCAGCAAGTCTGTTTGCAAAAGTTAAGAGAAAGTAGAATATGCTAAAAGTAGGCAAGAGGAGACTCAATGACATTACTCATAATATTCTGTCATGACACATAATTATCTATGATAAGTTATCACTTAACACAGTTTTATATACTACCAGATTTATAAATTATTGACTTTTTGAACACTTGCTCAGACTTGGACTACTGATTAGTAAAATGTGGTATTGGTCAGGCAGCAGCAGAGTAAGTCTGAGTTGGAAGGCCCATTTAACTCATACATTCTCCTACATCAGCTTCGTTAGTAACAAAGTGGGTATTTAGACTTTCATGTACCCAGGGCTGGTTTCATGGGTTTGCGACCTGAGCAGTCCCACAGGGCCCCACACTTTGAAGGTCCCTGGACTTACTTACAGGTCCTTGGACTTAGTTCAATGCTCAGCTGTCCCTGTTTTAAAATTCTCACGTTTTCATTTTGTACCTGGTTCTGCAAATTATGAA
Source organism: Rhinolophus sinicus (assembly GCF_057876585.1). NCBI lineage: Eukaryota > Metazoa > Chordata > Mammalia > Chiroptera > Rhinolophidae > Rhinolophus > Rhinolophus sinicus. The sequence goes on from NC_142501.1 coordinate 169,118,482, forward strand.
GGCTGTCTTGCATATGTCATCCATTAGCTTTTATTTCTTATTTTGTTCTACTTAGGTAAGAAAGAAGGATGTTATTTGTTGAGTAGGTCCTCAAAATCTCAATGCATTAAATCATATAAAGGAGATTTTTTTAAATAATAAAAGTCACAATTTATGGAATTGCATTAGACCATGCAATAAAGAAGCTAAATATATTAAACTATTAGCAAAACAAGGAAAACATGGTAAAAAATATGATTATAGTTAAAAGCTTTAATAACTACTCTAGAATAGGATGATTACTTATAAAGGAAAACATTTTTAAAGGACATAGAGAAGTTGAGTATCCCTTCAGTAGAGATTTACATTTTTCTATACATCTATGGAACATTTACAAAAATCAATTGTGCACTTGGTCACAAAGAAAATTTAAAAAATTTAAAAAATATATGATGATTTTATAATTTACATTTGATTAGCACAATCCAATAAAATTAGAAGTAAATAAGGAAACAGTCTCCCACCAAAACTTGAAGTGAATTAAAGAATTTAATGGGAAAAAAGAATAATACAAATCTCCTGGATGATCCAGGAGACTTAGTATCAATCAACAGATGAGGGAGTGCTTATTTAGTAAGAACTGAAAAAGAAAAAGAAGAAAAAAACACACTTTTTTTAAAAAGAAAAATTAACCAACAATGGATTTGGAGAAAATAATCACAGCATAGATTAAGACAAAGTGTTGGTAGCTATAATAAAAATAGCCCAGTAAAAGATGTGCAATATAAAAAAATGGGCAGGAAATATGTATATTAATCAATAATGAACCCAAGCGTCTCACAAATATGGAAAGATGCTCAAATGTACTAGTAGTTAGTGAAATACAGATGAAAGTAATAAAGAGTATTATTCCACACCTACAAAAACATAATAAAAAGAGTTCTCTCAGAACTTCTGGTAAAAATGTGCATTGCCACTACTGCTTTACTGAAAAGCAATCTGAAAGCATATGTTGAAAATTTTAAAATAATGTATATTCTTTGATTCAATACTACTCCAGGGAATCTATTTTATATAAATCAAGCCAGTAGCACATAATGTGTAGAAGGAGGTCTATTGTAGCTTCCTTAATATTGGGCAGATAATGAATAAATAATAAATAAATAAATAAATAAATGGAAACATAGTGAATGACCACCAATTGTGCTATAAATTATGCCACAGTCACACCATGTAATATTTATTAGTAAAATAAATCAGACCTAAAAAATTGACTTGAGGTGATATCCACAAGGTATTTGTTGAGTAAGACCTATAAGATGGATGGTTATACAGGCATTCATTTGATAATATTTTGTAAAAGAAAAACAAGAAAAAAATTGTATGCATTCTATAGTAGATAAATGTCTGTATGATTCTATGACCATGGTGAAGAAATGGAAGGATACATACTAAGTTGTTATGAATGAGAGAATATGTGTGGGAGAGGAGGAAGCAGGTTACAAGTGTGGGGAAAATGAGAAAAAAAATGCAAAAACAAAAAACCCGGTACTTAAAATAACCAGCATTTATAATACAATCTTCATCGTGCATTAATGTGAAATTATTAGTGTTTGTAACAAACAAAAAATTGTTAATAATAGACCAGAGGCTACTGCCCACATATAGGTCTTCCAAGAGAAATTCCAACTCTAGCAGAACATCACAGTAAGTCCACCTGAGAACAGTCCCAGTTTTTGCCTCATTTCCTTTTTTTGAGTTTTCAGTTCCAACATAAGCTGGTTTGAATTTCCACAATGGTAGGAAATGGGAGTACCTCCAGGAAGGTGGAAATAGTATGAGTGCAAAACGAGCATGAAATGTTTAATAGTATAGAGTTTCCTTTTTGGGATACTGAAAATGTTTGGAACTACAGAGAGGCAGGTGATGGTTGCACAATATTGTGAATGTACTGAATTGTACACTTTAAATGGTTAATTTTATGAAAGGTAAATATTACCTCAATAAAAAGGCATGAAGAATGGTTATGGACAAATATATTCTGGGGTGCTATTTCTGAACTTAACTCAAGAGTCACAGCCACTTGGACGCTATGCCAAACATATATAGACAGCTGTGAGATCATCTGTTTTAATTATATTCCTAGTTTACCTTTGAAATCTACTTCTTGAATCTTTCAAGTATATTAGCTCACTTTCACTGGCAGAAACTGTAGACAAGTGATTAAAAGACATATAATCATCTCTTCAATGTTAATGTATCCAGCCGATAGGTCCTCAGTATTCCAGGGTACTGTGTCCTTCTGCAATATAAACTCCTCATTCATGTTTTGCTGAAAAGCTATGCTTGAGCACAATTGCCCTGAACCCAGGAGCAGCTTTCCTGGCACTCGGTTTTCTAGTTCAAGACATATCCTGACACTCCTAGTGATCAGATATCCAGAAAGACCAATGGGAATAAGTACAGACTTCAGAGGGTGTGTGTGTGTGTGTGTGTGTGTGTGTGTGTGTGTGTGTGAGAGAGAGAGAGAGAGAGAGAGAGCGCTTTACCAGGGAATCAACTTAGCCCAGCAACTGTAGAAATGTGTGCTCAGAATTGACATTTTCCATCTATATAGACTCCTCAGCTATCATATGTCAGTCCAGAGTCCATACTTTTGAGTCCATACTTTAGTAACAAACTCTTTTTACTCACTAGATTACAATTCAATGTCCTTAGTTTGCCATTCTTAAACCAATAGCCAGAAAAAAGGACAATTGCCTCTCAGAATAGTACCTTCAGCGTTACTCACCTCCAAGCCAATTGGATATTGTTCCCTCCCACCACTGCATTAACTTAAAATAAATCCATCCACTCCTACACAAGCACTACAATTGCCATCGTGATACTTCCTGACTCCTACTCTACCCCATTGTCTCAAACACAGATAATTTCCCTGGAATTTTTTTTTTTTTTTAACACATCAATTATCCACAGTAACTCAGCAAAACCATGTAGCTTGTGTAGGGGCTAATTATAAGGGAAAAAGCTAGTGAAAATGGAAAACTAAATGCCATTTATTGATTCAATATCTCCAATATGGGTCCCTGGACTTTCTCCTTCTTCCTAATGATTTTGTCCCTTTGTGCTTCCTAATACAGTTTTGATTCCACTAGTTAAACCCTTTTTTCCCCCCATATTTGTGATTCCCTTGCTTCCATTGGCTTTCACCTCATACATCTTACAACCTGCCAGGCCTAGATCCAAATTTACTATCTGGCTTCTCCATTCTTAATATGTGTTTTGAGTGCTTCTGGAAAAGGTAACACAAAAGCATAGATTGGTGTCATTACAACTCATAAGTCTATGTTAGGTGCATGTCTAGTGTTGGATTTGGAGTTGGATTTGGGGCAAACAAGCTACATCAAAGCTGAGAATAAGAAAGAGCAGAAACCAAGAATCTTGTGGAGCCAGCTGGTTTGCAGCAATGAGACAGAACAGATAGGAGAGGAAAAATCACTTTTTATGGAAAGAGAGACAAAATCTGAGTCAGAAACAGGGAGGCTGCCCCTGACATACCAGTTTTACTGTGTTGCTCCCCTTTATTTTGAGGTAGCTGGACAGGTCTTTTGTTCCTTGAAAGCAAATGATGTATCACAAAATAACAAAATATGAACTTACCCTTCCAGAAACTTTGGTTTCTACACCTGCCAGAAAGACCAAGCCCAAGTTCACCCTGCTGGACGATATGGTTTCCATTTGTTAGCACTTTCTGAACTAACTTACGTATTTGCGTTGTGATATAAATTTGAAATGTGTCAATTTAATATTTTATCTCTAGATTGAAAGTCCCAGATGGCGTCCTTTATTTCTTTTTGTGTCCTTGAATGTCAGCCCAGAACTCTGTGACCATTCATAGTAGATGATCTCTAGATACTTGTTGAATGAATAAAGAGATGAATGACTCATTCTTTATTAGTCTTCAGAAAGATGATCATGGCAAGAAGCTCTAGAGTCCTTGGACTCTCAGAAAGGATAAGAAATGAGAGGGGGAAGCCCAAATGAAGGAAATACTAATGTTATTTCTGCCAAGATTCAAAGGAGGACCAGGAGAATGGGCCAACAGAATGAGCCACTCCTGAGGCCAGAACACGAGGCAAGCAGGAGTGGTCTTCCAGCACTCGAGGTCTCATTCAATATCCCTTTCTGACCTGCTATTGACATTCGAAGGGTACCCAAATAAAACCGAGCAGAAATATCTAATTATATTTACATTTTAAAGGCAGGGGGAAATATCTTCGCAGAGCTGAACATTGTTTTACCAGTAACCTTAACTACCTGAAATCTAAAAGACATTACATTAGTTTATTTTGTTTTGTTTGCTTTGCTTATTTCTGGAACTGTGGTTTCTCTTTAGAATAGCTCCGGGGTGGAAACGTGAACACTCCTGAGTTATTAAAACAACCACCACAGTCTTCACATTCAAGTGTGGCAAATATAAAAGGTGACTCCTATTTCACCAAGCTATGAAAATAATATTTGGGGAAAGAAAATAAGAGAAAAGAAGTCTCTACACACTTGTAAGAAATGCCTAAAAGTGATCCAACCCTCTGCTCTTCAAAGTTTGGGCATCTAAAGAGAAACAACATGGGGCCACACCTTCATTTGGCTAAATACATGGTTTTAAGACACTAAGCTACTCATTTACAGGTTTCAGCTAAATTTTCAACCACAGTCTAAGCACAAAACTTTGTGGCTCATGAGTTAAGATGCCACCAAGAAAACATTGCTCCATGGGGTGTTGCTCTTGAGATCCTTGGAAACGTCAGAATGTAGTGGTCCCCCTTCCCCACAAAGTGACCCTTTGGGTTTGAAAGGCATTAGTTTGCTAATGGTTGGTTTCAGGCTGCAGTGTCCCACAAACGGTTTTGTTCTTCTATGGTTTGTGAATGGTATGCCTCAAGGAATGGTGGCTGACAGTTTTTTCATTTTCCTCCCTAATTTTCTCACTAAAATGTTTAAATTAGTAAAAAGGCAACATATTTATAGATATAATAGAACAGTAGAGGAAAGACTTTTAAAAATATATGCACCACATGTCATATTTAAATACACACATATATATTTTAAGGATACTTTAAATTCATACACATGTGATTCAGAAAACATACTGTTATATTTCCCTATGGCATGATGAAAAAGCACTGACATAGGAACAACAAATTATTTGAGATGTTTCAAGGTAAAAGGAATATATTATGGAAAAAATAAAGGACGGTTTAATGTTACACTTTGGTAATTTAAGATCCATGGAGGAAAATATAATGAAGGCTTACAATAGCAGACACTCTATGTGCACTATCTTATTTCTCATAAGGACTTCAAAATAGGTATCATGATACCCATATTAAAACATGGAAACTGAGGCTAAGAGAAACTAAAATGAATTTTAAATCTAACAAAAGGTGTATAAATAGTTACGTCAACAATTTCTAAATTCATTATTTGCTCTTACAACAATATTTAAAGATGACAATGTAGTAAAAGTTAGTTGCACAATATTTTGAATGTCAAGACATGCTCTATAGTCAATTTTGGTTTACAAAATCCTTAATAGAAATTTCCAAACCAGGAGTAAATGGAAGGTCCTGGAATCAGGAGAACAAAGAAACAGGTGTACACCAAAGGGCTATAGAACTTTGAAAAATAACTATAACAAATAATGTGTGGAAAAAAATGTTTCATAGAGTCATTCAGTATACTCGGTTGTAAACAAAAATAATTAAATACAAAAGTAAATTTAATTTAAACTAAGAATAGTAGTTTTACTATATTTAATACAAGATTCCAATTAACAGATGCTATCAATAAAAATTGGCCACCTAAATAAGTGAAAATGTAAGTTATTAGAGACTAATAATTTTTGGTTACAACTGAAAGGCTTCATATATTTCCCATGCTTTCAGAGTCAAAACAAGAAGTGAGATCTCCATTCCCACACAAATATGGGGCAGATATAGTCTCCAACATCAAACTATAGTGTCAGCAGCATTTTTCGGACCTTAATGCAGTACAAAGGAAATTTTCATGTTTCAACATCCATTTAATAGCAACACAAATTATTTAACTGAATTATAATAAAAGCAATTGATAAGCTTCCATTTAACCTTCAACTGAAAGTGATTAATTTCAAGAGCGATCCAAGATGATGGAGTAGATAAACACTGTTCTGGTGTCCTTCTCTGAACACATTAAAATTACAACTAAATTATAGAACAATCAACCTGGAGAACAATCTGAAGTTTAGCTGAACAGAAGTCCTATAACTACAAATATGAAAAAGAAGCCGTAACTACAAATATAAAAAAGAAGCCACATCGAGACTTGTAGGAGGGATGAAGATGTGGAACAAGCCCCAAACCTCCCTGTGCTGGTTGAGAATCAGGAGGGATATCTTGGCCACTTTGGTTCTCCCCAGAGGAATGAGGGACCCCAGCGCCCAACACCAGGCTCCCCAGCATGGAGTACTGGTGCCAAGAAGAAGAGCCCCCACGACATCTGGCTGTGAAAAACAGCGGTGATTCTGACAATTTAGGTGGGACAGAAGGCTGTAGGAAACCCAGACATCCTCTTAAATGGCCCATGAACAGACTCACTGGCTTGCAGGCATTCACCTTGGGCTCCAGCAGAGAGACGGTCACTTGGGGGTCTTAAAGACATATGGGGGGGGGGCAGACTGAGGTGTGTGGCATCAGGAGGAGGACTGGAGGACAGTCCGCATTTTTCCAGTGAGGGGTCATTCTCCCGTGCAGCCTGCAGGCAGGAGAAGTCTTTCCTGTGTTGAGCCCTCCCACTACACTTACAGCCAAATCTGAAACTGATTGGCTTAGTGAGCTCTGCTGCTCTGCTGTGCAGACTCAGCTAGGACCTGGCCCTACCCAACTCATGCATCACAGGAGGCAATTTCTCATGCAAGCAGCCAGTCCCACCTGCATTGCACTCTTTCTTGGAAAACTATCAGAATCCACAAACCCCAGGCAGGTGGCAACTGGCCTCAGTGTGTTCTGAGACTTTTGCTGAGTGACTCTAGTCTCAGCACTGGCACCAAACTAGAATCTAGATTAACCTGGTGACCACACCTCTTCCTGCCCTGCTGACTTCCTGAGACCCTGCCTCATCCAACGTGTGTACTGCACAAGGCTCTATGAGCAGCTGAACCTTAAGGGAGCTGGCAGGTGGCAGCAGGCATACAGGTGTCCTGGCTTTTTGTGGAGTTACTGCAGGCCTGAGACTGGTGGCAGCCATCCTCAGTTAACAGTATGGCCTCTCCCATGTGCCTCCAGGTTTATCACAGGCAGCAAAGAATCACAAATTGCTTTGTAGCTCCTACAAGGTAGTTCCCAGCCAGTCACAGGCAGTGGGTGACCTGAGTCTGCACCAGAGCCTCTCCCAAGAGGCCCCAGAACCAATATACTTGGGGGTTGGATTCAGATCACAGCAGAGCACTGCTCAATTAGCCCCACAAGTGGCACACACAAAGGGTGGTCTCAACAGTCACCAGAGCCCACTGGGGAAAATCCTAATCAGTGGGGTAAGCCTCCTGCACAGCAGCCCATAAGCTGTGGATGTGGCCAAATCCCACAGCCAGCAAGCACGAGAGTCAATCCCACCCACTTCGTACCAATAGCAATCAAGGTTTAACTATAACAGGTATGCACATACAACCCATACAAGGGACACTCTTGGAATACCTGGCTCAGGTGACCAGGGAGACTGTGCCACTCAGTCCCACAGGATACCTACTACATAAGGCCACCCAGCCAAGAACTGGAGACAGAACAGATCTACCTAATACATAGAAACCAACACAGAAAGACAGCCAAAATGAGGAAACAAAGAAATGCATCCCAAATGAAAGAACAGGAGAAAAATCCAGGAAAAGAACTAAATGAAATGAAGGCAAGCAACAAACCAGATACAGAGTTTAAAACAATGGTTATAAGAATGCTCAAGGAACTTAGTGAGAACTTTAACAAAGAAATAGCAAGCATAAAAAAGGACATAGAAAACACACACACACACACACACACACACACACACACACAAACAATCAGAAGTGAACAATACAATAACTGAAATGAAGAATGCACTAGAAGGAATCACCAGCAGACTAGATGAAACAGAGTATTGAATTAGCGATTTGGAAGACAAGGTAGCATAAAACACCCAATCAGAACAGCAAAAAGGAGAAAGAATTTTTTAAAATGAGGCTAGTTTAAGAGACCTCCAGAACAACATCAAGCGTACCAGAAGGAAAAGAGAGAAAGAATTGAGAACATATTTGAAGAAATAATGACAGAAAACTTCCCTAACCTGATGAAGGAAATAGATATACAAGTCCAGGAAGTGCAGAGTCCCAAACAGGATGAACCCAAACAGGTCCACACCTAGATGCATTATAATTAAAATGGCAAAGGTTAAAGACAAAGAGAGAATTTTAAAAGCAGCAACAGAAAGGCAAATAGTAACTTATAAGGGAGCTCCCATAAAACTGTCAGCTGATTTCTCAATAGAAACTTTGCCTGCCAGAAGGGATTAACAGCAAATATTCAATGTGATTAAAGGCAAGGACCTACAACCAAGACTACTCTACCCAGCAAGGCTATCACATAGAATCAAAGGACAGATAAAGAGCTTCCCAGACAAGAAAAAGCTAAAGGAATTCATCACCACCAAACCAGTACTATAAGGAATGTTAGAGGGACATTTTTAAGATGGAAAAAAAATCAAAATTATGAACAATAAAATGACAATAACTATATATCTATTATCAATAATTACTTTCAATGTAAATGGATTAAGTGATCCAATCAAAAGACATAGGAGGGATGAATAGATAAGGAAACAAAACCCTTACATATGCTGCCTACAAGAGACTCACTTCAGATTGAAAGACACACACAGACAGAAAGAGATGGAAAAAGATATTTCATGAAAGTGGAAATGACAAAACAAAACAAAATCTAGGGTAGCAATATTTATACCAGACAAAATAGACTTTAAAACAAAGGTTATAAGAAAAGACAATGAAGGACCCAGTAATCCCACTTCAGGGTATTTATCTAAAGAAATCCAAAATGTTACTTTGAGGGGATGTATACATCCCTATGTTCATTGCAGCATTGTTTATAAGGGCCAAGATGTAGAGGCAGCCTGGGTGTCTGTTGATGGAAGAATGGATAAAGAGGAGGTGGTACATATATATACAATGGAATATTGCTTGGTCTTGAAAGGGAATGGGTTCTTGCCATCTTCAGTGGCATGTAGGGACCTGGATGGTATTTTGCTGTGTGAAGTATGTCAGACAGAGAAAGACAGACTGCAATGTGATTTCACTTTATATGTGGAATCTAAAGAACAAAATAAACAAAAATAAATAAACTCATAGATACAGAGAATATTTTGTGGTTGCCAGATGGGAGAGAGGTTGGGGGTGTGGGTGAAAGAAGGGGAAGGGATTAAGACATACACATTGATTGTTACAAAGTAGTTATGGGGATGTAGCCTATAACATAAGGAATATAGTCAATAATATTGTAATAACTATGTGTGTTGTCAGATGGGTACTGGATTTGTTGGGGAGATACAAAGGAGGGGTTTGGGGACAGAGTGGAAAAGGGGAAGAAATTACAAAGTACAAATGTATAGTTACAAAATAGTCATGGGAATGTAAAGTAAAGCATAGGGAATATAGTCAATGATATGACATTATTTATAGTGCCAGGTGGGTGTTCATGTCTTAAATTCTATAAATGTCTAACCACTATGCTGCACACCTGAAATTAATATAAAATAATATTGAATTGTCTACTGCAATTGATAAATTTAAAAAGTTGGGGGAGGGGAGGAAGGGGAGAAAAAAAAAGAGGTCCAAATTTCCAGGTATAAATCAAAGAAGTCTTGGGGATGTAATGTACAACATGGAGAATATAGTTAATAATATTCTGATAGCATAGTATGGTGTCAGATGGTTGTTGGACTTATCGTAGTGATCTCTTCTTTGGTATAAAAATGCTGAATATGTATCCCTGAAACTAATATAATATTGTATGTTAGCTATATTTTTAATAAAACTCTTTAAAAAAATAAAGTGATTAATCTATAATATAATGATAGGCTAAAAGGCAAATATAAAGAGATGAATCTAAAAGATTTCCAAATGCCTTCCATGTGATGAATATGCTCAATTAAAATCATATGCTTATGGACTGATACCAGTACTTGGCAGGACCTGTATGTGTGAAATACATTTTCAAAGATAAAATATGTAAAATCTCATTTCATTAACAGATGCACCTTTGCAATCAATTTCAATGGTAGAGGCTTTAACATTGAGCATTTTACAACATCTAAGGGAAGAATGTATAATTTTTATTTCAGAAAAAAACACAAGATTGATTTGACATTGATTTGGAGATTAAGAGAGAATTTCTTATCCAATCTGAAATCTTTCTTCTTTAATTAAAGCATTTGGTCCATTAATCAATAATATAATTATTGATGTGTTAGGTTTATAAGTATCTTTTTACTATTTTTTGTTTGTCCCATTTGTTCTATCTTCCTTTCTGTCTCTTTTCTTGCCCTCTTTTGGATCAATCAAAGTTTTTTTTATGATTCTATTTTTTCTCATCTATAAGTTTATTAGTTATATATATTTTGATATTTGCTAAGTGGTCATTCAAGTAAATGTGACTCCTTGACTTATTAAAATTTGGTACTTTTACCCCTTCCCAGACTATAGCAGGACCTTGGGATGCTTTAAATTCATTTATTCCTCATCCGTATTTTGTGTTATTATCATGCATTTTATTTTATACATATTTTGAACTTTATAAGACATTGTCATTATTGTTATTATTTTTGATAGTCAATATTAATTTAAATTTATTCACATGTTTACCCTATCCATTGCTCTTTATTACTTCCTGTATTTCTTTGTTTCCTTCCTGGTTAGTTGTCTTTCTTCTGTCAGGACCAAGGCATCCATTCCCTCAGCTGTCAGTAATGTTGCTGACAGTTCATAGTGCAGTCCCTGTGTAGGAATAGCTCTCAGCTGAAGGAAATTACCCATCCAAACTTACATCAACTGCTAGAGGCAGCTCACATGCAAATACTGGTCAACAAAGAGCAGGAGTACAAAAGCTTAGTCCCTTTGCCCTAACTTGGGGGAAACATAACGAGCCATGGCTGAGACCTCTATTATAACCGAGTCACCTCCATTCACCCAATTCTGCTTCTTCCCTTCACTTACAAGTGTTACCTCAGTAAACACTCCCCTATACATGTCTTACATGCAAATTTCCATGGGGGGTGGGCAATCCAGGTGATCCTGAAAGCACTTCTTTAATTTATTGCCATTAATTGTCCCATAGCCCACACCTGCTTTTTACAGGTCTTGATTTTTAATGCAGAACTTTTTTAGGATTTCCTTCAAAAGAAATATTAGATGTTGTTTTCTTGTCTTGTCTTGTCTTGTCTTGTCTTTTCTTTTCTAGATCTTGTTTTCTTTTCTTTTCTCTTTTCTCTTTTTTCTTCCTATTCAGATTGATCCTACCTAATTTCAATCTTCTAGGAGCTCCTTAGAATTTTTGATTGACTAATGATACCCTTCTCCCCCACACACTTTTATTTATTGACTTTTCAGTAAGTTTAAATCCACAGCATCACACAGATTCTGTGTTCAATGGCCTTGGAATTTGGCACAAACCATGCCACTGTTTCCATGGCAAATTATTCTGGTTTTGTTCACTTTGCCACCAGGAGTCACTGTGTTGTTCTTAGTACCCATAAGCACATCTCTTGCCTAGATAGAGTTCAGTTCCATCTTGAGCATAAACCTATGTCGTTTTGTACACCTGAAACTAATAAAATAAAAAAAAATAAAAAATAAAGTAAAATATAAACAGAAGAGCTGTGTTGTCCCTTTGGTTCTGAAGACTTTCCTTGCAGCCAGAAAAAAAATGGTCTTGGAGCACAGCCTTCCAGACATATTAGTCATTTGAGAATTTCTGTTCTAAGCAGGCCTCCATATGCTCCAAGATGGTAGAAAGAGAAAACTGATGGCACCCTTTCTATTGCACTCTTATTATTCATTCTCTTTTTCAAAAATTAAACAAAATTGTTTATATTTCAGCAGAATTTTAAGAAGAAATAAAGAAGACAACTATGTTCAGTCCATCATCAGAAATAAATGTAATAGCCATTAGTAGTCCAGCCATTATCTGGTGCTATAACCTCCTTTGGCTATAAATTTTTCCTTCAGACTTTGAGGTTTTGTAGCAATACCATGAGGCTTTACAGAGTTTTAGACAAGGGCTTCATTATATGTTTTAAGGTATTGATTTTCTCATTTCATTTGACTAATGTTTTGAACTGTATTATTTAGAAAATTAAAAATGAGAACTCATCCCACTAATATACTTATTTGTGTTATCTTCTCCTTTACAATGTCAAAATAAACAGAATTCAATAATTTCCACCAAAAATAGGTATGAACAAGTTTGAAGAGAAACTATTCTGTATATATTTATATTTTCCATATATCTCATTTTTAAAACAGGATTTTAGGCCTTGTATACAGAATAACTATTTATTGCATAATTAATCAAAAAAAGTAGAAGACTTTAAGACAAGAGGCCTTTCATCATAGAACAAACTCTGATAATATTTATGCTGCTAAGGATTTAGTGATAGGCATGGTCATATGGTATTTTATTTTGTAAGATTTACATAGGTTCACATAATCAAATTTGAGAACTTAAAAATGTTCATAACCTTTGATATAATAATTCCATTTCTGGAAATCATTACTGAGGAAATGGTCAGAAATTCTGTCACAGACATAAATGTAAAAGACTTTCCAGTCATTATATATAACAATAAAATTATGATAAACCTAAACATCCAATTCTAAAAACAAATAATTATTATACATAAATGTAAAAGAATATCATGCAGCCACAAAACACTGGGCTTTAACATCATTTTTTTAATAATGTAGAGAAGCACTAGAGGTATATTATATGATTATATAGTCAAGGAGAAACAGGATTCAGAAAGATACACAGTGTATTTCAACTACATCTACCTCTAAAAACACTGGAAGTCTGTCTATCCTTACAAAATATTTGGCTTTGGTCATTGCTAATGTTGTTGTTCATTCCCACTAAGAGCTATAATCAATGCTGGTTTACCCAACAGCTATGCTAAGCATATGGTTACAACACAAGCAGAGAGAAGGCACCAAAATAATTTTTTGAAAGGAGGTGATATTTTGGGAGCGATCCAAGATAGCAGAGTAGATAAAATGCTGTGCCTGCATTTTTCTGTAAACACATTAAAATTACAACTACATTATAGAACAATCAACCTGGAAAACCATCTGAAGATTAGCTGAACAGAAGTCCTATAATTAAAAATATAAAGAAGCCACATTGAGACTGGTAGGAGGGGCAAAGAGGCGGAACTGGCCCCACACCTGCCTGTGATGATTGCGAATCAGGAGGGATATCTCAGCTGCCCTGGTTCCTCCCAGAGGGCTGAGGGACCCCAACTCCTCCACACCAGGCTCCCCAGAGAGGAGTATTGGTGCCGAGAAGAGGAGCCCACACAATATCTGGCTGGCTATGAAAAACTGGGGATTCTCTGACTGTCCAGGTTTGCCGGAAGGCTGCTGAAAACCCATACATCCTCTTAAATGGCCAGTGGACAGACTCACTTGCTCACAGGCACTCACCCTGGGCTCCAGCAGAGGGATGGTGATTCAGGAGGCCTTGGAGACACACAGGAGGGCAGACTGAGGTGTCTGGTTTAGGGAGCAGGACTGGAGGACAGTTGACATTTTCCCAGTGGGGAGTCCACCTTCTCTGCAGCCAGTAGGCCAGAGCCATCTTTCCTGTGTTGAGCACGCCCCTTCCAGGCAAATTTGAATCTGATTCGTCTGGTGAGTTCCATTGCTCTATGCTGCTGACTTCCTGGGACCCCGACCCCACTCAATTCTTGCTCCACAGGAGGCACTTTCCCTATGAACAGCCATCCATGTCCACATTGCATACTTTCTTGGAAAATTATCAGAGTTTGCAGGTCTGACTGGCCGCAGTGTGATCTGAGACATTTTCTGAGTCACTCCAGGCTCAGCACTGACACCAAATTAGAATTTACATTAACCTGGTGACCACAACTCTTCCTGCTCTGGTGACTCTCTGAGACCATGCCTCACCCACCTCGCATATCACATGAGGCGTTATCAGTTGCTTAACCTTAAGGGAGCCGGCAGGTGGCAGCAGGCCTCTGAGTGTCCTGGCTTTCTGCGGAGCTACCCCAGACCAGGTATGGGTGGCAGCTGTTAGTTCACAGTGTGGCCTCTCCTATGTGCCTCCAGCCCCAGGTCCAGCACAAGCAGTGAACAACTGCAGATTGCTTTGTAGTTCCTACCAGGTAGGCCCCCAGATAGTCACAGGCAGTGGGTGATCTGGGCCTGCACTGGAGCCCCTCTCAAGAGGCCCCAGAATGAACATACTTGGAGGTTGGCTTCAAACCACAGCAAAGCACTGCTCAATTAGTTCCACAAGTGGCACACACAAAGGGTTGTCTCAATAGGCACCAGAGCCCACTGGGTCAAATCCCACTCAGTGGGGTAAGCACCCCAAACAGCAGCCCATAAGCTGTGGACGTGGCCAAACCATAGCCAGTCATCTTGAGGGTCAATCCTACCAGCTGTTGTGCCAATAGCAATCAAAGCTCAACTATAAAAGGGGACACACACAGCCCACACAAGGGACACGCCTGGAGCACCCAAAGCAGGTGACCAGGGAGACTGTGTCACTGAGCTCCCCTGGGCACCTACAACATAAAGCCACCCAGCCAAGACTTGGAGACAGAGCAGAACTACCTAAGACATAGAAACAAACACAGAGAGGCAGCCAGAATGAGGAAATAAAGAAATGTGTCCTAAATGAAAGAAAAGGAGAAAAATCCAGAAAAAGAACTAAATGAAATGGAGGAAGCAACCTACTAGAGACAGAGTTCAAAACATTGGTTATAAGATTGCTCAAGGATTTTATTTTTTAAGCCACTAACATTGAGGAGGGGGGGGTCTATCCATTAGAGTATGTTTAATTTATTGCATCAATTTGCTATATGTAAGCTCAACCAGAAAATTACCTACTTAAAACAATACAAATTATTTTAATTTAAATCTCCCCACTATCTGTAGGATATGAGTTAGTACTCAAATTACAGCCTCAATTTATTTTGTCTAATTATGATATATAAATTATTGTATCTCTGATTACATTTTATACAAATTATATTTGCTATAACCTTAACTAGTACATCCCATTTAATTGTTTTACCTATCAAACTGGGAATTACTTTATAGATGAGAAGACTGAGGCTCAGAGTGGACAATTAATTTATCTTAAGTCACTGAGCCAGAATTTAGCCCAAGTATGTCTGGCTCTAAGTATGTCTTTCCACAGTATACCTCTAACTGATGTCTACTTATTGATGTGACAGCTCCCAATGCAGTCAGGTTGAAGTGCTCAGGGATGAGGTGAGAGCACTACGGTGTGAAGCTCTTGTTGTGTTCTGGTGTTTCCCCAGATTATAGACACTATTGAATGCATTGGACTGATCATTGTCCATCTCTTTTATACTCTGATTCTACTCAAGGTAACTGCTTAATTTTTTTTTTTAATTTATTGGGGTGACAATTGTTAGTAAAATCACATAGATTTCAGGTGTACAACTCTGTATTACATAATCTATAAATCCCGTTGTGTGTTCACCACCCAGAGTCAGTTCTCCTTCCATCACCATATATTTGATCCCCCTTACCCTCATCTCCCACCCCCCACCTCCCTTACCCTCTGGTGGTAACTGCTTAATTAAAGTTTAAGTATTAATGTTATAATTTCATTACAGATGAAATTTAAAATCAAACATGTCATATGTCCATATACAGATGGGTACATCAGTATTCACTGCAGCTTTTTTCATGATGGGAAAAAAAAATTGGAAAAAAACCAAATGTCCATCAACAGAAGTATGAGTAACCAAATTGTGGTGTATATTTATGTAATGGAATATTACTCATCAATAAAAAAATGAACTACTGGTACATGCATCAAAATAGATGGGTATAAAAAGTATTATGGGGCCGAGGCCGGTGGCTCAGGTGGTTGGAGCACTATGGTCTTAACACCGAGGTTGCTGGTTCGAATCCCACATGGGCCTGTGAGCTGCATCCTCTACAACTACGATTGTAAACAACAACTTTCCTTGGAGCTTGACTGCGGTGAGCAGCCAGAGGTTGGCATAGGCTGCCGTAGGCTGCTGTGTGCTGCCGTGGGCTACCGTGTGCTGCCATGAGTGGCCGACAGCCAGCATGAACAGCAGGCAGCTGGCGAGAGCGGCTTTGAGCTTCTGTGAGCAGCCAACCGATGACTGTTGAGCGACTGCCTTAGCTGGGGGGAGCGTAAGGCTCATAGTACCAGCATGGGCCAGGGAGCTGTGTCCTGCACAACTGGACTGAGAAACAACGGCTTGAACTGGAGTGGGGGAGGAGGAGGTGGAAGAAGGGGGAAAAAAATAAAAGTATTATGTTCAGCAAAATAAGTCAGACACAAAAGATTTACTTGACAATTCCATTTCTATAAAGTTCACCAGAAGGCAAAATAATCCATGGGACAAAAATAGGAAGTGAAAAAAACCGACACTTCAAAGGAATACAGAGTAGAGTGCTAACCAGAAAGTGTAACTCAATGTTCTGCCTTGATGAAAGAACACCATGATGCATTCTGCTCCAGGACACAGCATCTCTCATTTTTCTTGGGCATGTTATTAAAAACTGTGTTGCTCAGAAACTTAGATGTACAATCTACATCAATTTCAATTTTCTTCATTATTGTGCTAGGAGTGATTAATAGTCTTATGAGTCAGTAATACACTACTTTATCAACTTGGGGTTGATTTCTTCACCATCTGAGCGGATTTGTAGGATGAAGTTTGTACAAAGCAATGGAAAGTCTTTACATCATGATTCAGGGCATTTATTAAAACATACCATTTGTGATATGGTTTCAGAAAGAGTAAATTACAGTTTTTGATATATAGAGATTACTTCATGAGTTTTTAAAATGTCTTTTGCACTTATTGCAAAGTGAATGACAATTGACAAATTAGCCAATATTAAATCCAGTTATACATTATATAAATAGTTATATCAAGTGTAAGTAAAAGGGCACACGGAGTAATGAAGAGGCAGTAATGGAATATTAGTCTTAGCAAGAATGTGTTTTAGAAAACTGTAATCTTTTTTCAAATTTTGGGACAAATGGCTAGATTGTGTAAATCAAATTCTTTTTTGAAATATGAATTTTATTTTGGGAGACAAATGACGCCAAATAATTTTCTCCCACTAGTGTCATGGAAGCGTCTTGTCATGTTCTGAATTTTTGTGTGTTTCTTATGATTAGGCACAGTAAGATGTTCAGTTTTCCATTATATCTTCTTCTGTCACCATCTTTGCTCCCACTGCCCACCCCTGCTACCTCAGCCTTTCCTGATACTATGCATATAACTTCTCCATGGGCCCCTGAGCTGGGCAGTGGTCCCCTTGTAATCCAATGCCTCATTTAATACACCCTGCTGCCTTTTCTGTAGTCCTTTAGATTTCATTGTTCTAAAGTAACCTGCTGTTTTGTGATGTTCCCCTCTAGTCCTGCATATAATACCCTACCTGATTTAAAACATCCAAATCCAGAGGGAACTTTTGTCTCTCGTGGTGGCTAACACTCCTTCCACCACAAAGACCAATTCTGGTCTCTCATGGGTGGCGGCTTCTCACTGTTTCACACAGCAGCATCAACAGAAGTAAAGGCTCTGCCCATTTACCTTAGTAAAGTATGGACTTGAATATGGAGCAGGAGCTTTTGAGCTATTACAGGAAAACATAATTACAAGGAGGACTTGGCTCTGGTTTTGAATCAGCCTGAAATTGTAGGCAAATCCCTTGACCCCCCACCCTACCCATAAAGCCACAAGACCAACGGAGGACATCATCTATTGATGCCAACTCATCAGATTTAAAGAAAAACAAGGAGTTCCATGTGTTTTAAAAGATGTTTCTAACATTGTAGAATTAAGTCACAAAATTTGAATTTTAATGGGCTCTCCACTTCACAATTGTACTTATTATTTTCCTTATATAACTATGGGAATACTAAATCTGGCCTATGTTGGCTGTTACTTAATTTTATATTTCTATCAATGAATGACTGTTTCTAGGTTTTTAGATAATTCTATCTAAAAATGCAAAAAAAAAACACAAAAAACCCCAAACCCTATTTTTTACAGATAGAGATTATGCTTCCAAAAGAGAGACTTTGACTGGCATCAGAAGAAAATAGGTATTCCAACATTTTTTCATGGTGATAGTGATGATAGTGACAAAAGATCATGTTTTCCAGAGTTGTCAAATTTCTTGCTTAACCTGATGTAATCCTGATTTGGCCAAACATTTAACTCATCATCACTTTATTCCACCTGATTTTATTATAATTTAAAATTATTTTTAGATTTTAAAAATTAAAGAGAGACATGTCATCTCATCTTTTGCATCTGAGCATGGCTGTGCCTGGACAATACAAAGATATAGATAACCATCTTGAATTTGAAAATCCCTCTAAGAAATGCATTTCTTAGTTATCTAAAAAATTGAATCTAAATAACTATTATTTTATTCTCTGGGTGGTGAGTAGGATAAGGAAGAGGAAGGAACTTACATCCCTAGCTCAAAATCTGATATGGAGGGAATACCCCATCTTCAATAACAAGGGTAATGTACAAGAAAGTCAGTCATTCAGTTAGTTACCCAACATTTAATAAGTTCTTTCTAAATGTGCAGTACCATGACAGTAATACAGAGTCATTTGGGAATAGGAAAAAAAAAAAAAAAAAAAAAGCTAGAATTAACTAGAAAGTATCAAAAGAAAAATAAAAAAACCCCTAAAACTAGAAATTTTTAGGACAGGCGATCTAGATGAAAGCCTAGGTAGGGGGAAAAATCAGCTGCAAGAAAATAAGACTTATACAGAAAGATCACTCCTCCGAAAGAGAGAAACTTGTTTGGAATGTGCTAGGCCACAGGTATCCCTAAGAATCCACAATGGATACATTTAAGTAGAAAATACCAAAGTGAATCCCAACAAACATCCACTAAGTGACCAACTGACCTCAGATGTCAAATGTGTTGTAACCTTTACCGTTGGTGCAATGGAGTGAGCCATATCATACAAAATTACAACAAACCACAGTAAAGACTGGCAGTGATTTGTTTTTTGTGGAATCAGAAGCTGTTATTATCGCAGGTCATTGCAGAAGATCCGAGGCAATGGAAAACCTAAGGAACACCCAAAATATAACTCCAGCTAGTAACTAAGAGACTATATTTGTCAATTGTGGAATCCCTGAAATGATGATTTCTGAGAACACATTTCTCAGTTCTTCACTAAAGAATGTGCTGATTTGATAAAAAATATTAGGCATTTTAACACCTCAAAGCGAACATTCATGAAACATTCAGGTTTCTCATAAACTAAGTGAATAATTAGGTAATAAAATAAAACAGGAGTTTCTCTGTTACTGTACTCTGGTAAGTTAAAATTTGTTTCTAGCTGAAAACACAGAGAGGGTTAAAGAAAATTATTAAATAAAGGACAAGATTAAAATTATCCCTCAATCTGTCCTTATTTAGAAAAGAGTTTTGTTTGTTTATTCTTTCCTTAGCTATGGCTGGTACAATACAAAAGTGAAAGCCTTCTAGAAATCATTGTAGATTCCCTTTCCCATTCTTAGATATTACAATGGTTTGTGGCCCTTCAAAGCTCAACTCTGTCCAACAAATCTTATTCCTTGGTATTAAATTTATCTACTTAGGGAGACATTAAATTAAATTTTCCTCCTTAGTAGGCTATAATGGGCAAAAAAAGGGTTAAGAAACACTGTGATAGATGGTCTTTCATTCACTCATCCTTAGTTAGTTAGACATCAGTATTTCAAGAACATTTATTGAATAAATGCCTGATGTAAGGCATTGTGGTTATTGAAATAACTGACTTTCTTGTATGTGAACCTTGTTATTGAAGATGAGGTCTTCCTTCTATACCAGAATTTGAAATCATTGGTAGCCTTTACGAGGTAGGTTTGTATAGAGTTGTGGGGCAAAGGCCATATTGCAATGGGTTGAGATCTGAGTAGATGATGAAGAAATTGTGTCATTAAATATTGACAACTCTCAAGAAACTTGGCAATGAATACAAAGAGAGAAATATATGAGTAGCTGGGTAGGAATGTGTATGAAAGAGGATTTTTTTGTTTGTTTCGTTTTATGAAAGAGACTTGAAAATTAAATGCCAATGAAAGAGAGCCAATAGAGAGAATAGATGATAGAGAAAGTACCTGCAAAGGTTATAGAGAGATCCAGCCATATTTAACCTTCACGCACTTCTTCCAAATCTTTATTCAAGAAGAACAAATTCAAGATCTTTCCCTTTGAGACAGGAACCACATCACAGAGAATAGTCTATAAGTACTCTGCCCTTAGATCTACTATCTAATAGCATTGTATGTTCACCTCTGCCTTCTCTTTTAGAAAGGGCAAAAAAAAAAAAAAATCAATTGATACATCTCACTAATGTTCACGTGATGTCAGAATCTATGAGAACTTCCAATGTTGTGTAAATAACTCTAGATGTGGTTTCCCTGAGTCCATATACAGCAATTTAAATAGATACAGTCCTTGCCCTGCAGAAACTCACAATAAAAAACAGATGACATTGACACACATCCACGACCACCACTACCACACGCGGATACACTATTATAGCAAGGGAACATGATGGTTCTTAAATAAGAATTTATATTAGGTACAAGTTTGGTATTTGTTATTTCTGGCTATGGAATACATGAAAGTTTTGCTGGGAAATTGGGTAGGGTTAGGAAAAGCATTGCTTGACTTTCACATAAACAGGAGAGGCCTGGGAAGGAAGAGAGGAGATAGACATTGACTAGATTATAAATTCTGACTTAAAAAGAAAAATCTGTCCCTTAGATTCCCTACCACCCAGGCTTACAATAGCTTAATAAGCAACAGCAATTGGCTGATTATATAAAGCCCTAGATTCAGAGATTTACTAATGGAAAAACTAGGTAAACATTGAACAAGTAAGCCTGGATGAAAGGCAGAATGCATGCTGGAACTCAGATTGTTAAAGGGGAACAAAACCTGAGACTGGAGATCAAAGAGTAACCAGGCTGATGGTGAGGCAACTCAGAAGAATACTGTAGAGGTAAGGGTTGATCCCCAAACTAGATCCTACCTTTGGTTTCAGAGAGCCAAATGGATGTGGAAGATATGGAAGGAACAGTAAAGAGGATTAGTAATAAATAGAACGCTGGCGTAACCAAAATTTTAGCATTTTTCTACGGAGGGGAAAAAATGTCATTTGTTCCAGAAAATTCTAGGTTATTGAGCTTTCAAGTAAGCGCTGCAAAAGGACTTCACATGAAAATATGTTTTTAAAGTATTTGTCTACATTAAGACTTGGCTATTCATAAGTCTTTATAGAGCATCTTGAAATGTATTCTAGCAGGCAAGAAGCAATAAATGATATTGGAAAGGAAAGTTGGGGTCAGACATTTTAGGTTGAGACAATTTTATGAAAGTCAAAAGCTATCAAGAGACAGCACCAGAACTTCACCTCAATCTTTGATTCTAAATCCTGTGGTCACAGAATTGTTTAGAAGGAAGTAGGCAACATGCCCACATTATAATATTACTACTCTAACACGGCAAGAAGTAATGAGGACTTGACAAGAAAGGAGGGATAAAGTTGGATTCCAAAGAAACTGTGGAGGTGGTGTTCACAGAATTTGACGACTGAGTGCATATGTATATCAGTTAAGAAAGAGGGATACATCACGAGTGTGAGTTCTTCTCAGAAGTGACTCATCACAGTGCAAGTTGGTTGTGGTATGCCAACAAGATGAATGTGTGTTCATATACCATCTAGGAGAAGAAATTGAAAACAATACATTTCAGTGAAGATTATTATGATAATGAGATTGCAACAAAAAGTGTTGTTGGGAAATCCCTGATTACAGAAAAAGCAGAATTAGTAAGGACCTGTGTTCTTTGTTATTTTCTCTCTAGCACTACTCCCTAGAAAGAATGCTCCAATGAGCATGCATGAATAAATCTAGTCAATTTAGAGGTAGAGCTTTGATTGGATTAGCTGGAGGGCTGTTGGAAAGGATATACCCGGCTTAAATAATTTGTTGAAAATAAGGGATTATAGAATATTAAAAATTGAAAAAGATCACTTAATCTAATTATTTTCATTTTCCATTAAAAAAGAACTGTTCATATATTTTATATGTTTCAAACATATAAAAATATAAAGAGAATAGTATCATGAATCCCCATTGACATACGACCAATTCAATGATTATCAATTTATGGCCAGCCTTGTTTTATCTTTATGCCCACCCCCAGATAACTGTTTTATTCATACATATTGTAGTATGATTTCTAAGAAATAAGAATTCTTTTTAAAAACATAATATCATCACAATTACAAAATTAATAATAATTTCTTCATACCATAAAATATCTAGTAAGCATTCAGTGTTCCTCCAATTGTTTCATAATTTCTCTAGATGTGCCTCTGAGGTCCTTTTAATCTATTGTTCCTCCTTTAAAATTTTTTTTCTTGCTAATGAAATAGAAGCCAGGTACTATGTCTTATAAAGTTTTCCACATTCTGGATTTTGCTGAATGCATCCCAGTGGCGTCCTTTTATACATTGTTCTAGTCCCTGTATTTCCTCTAACCTAGTCGATCTAGACTTCAGCAGATTCAGGTTTGATTGTTTGACAAGAATGCTTCACAGGTGATGGAGGCACACAATGGCTGGGGAAGGTTTGGTGTGAAAACTCTTATTTTTAAAAGATGGACTGAATTGAAGCCCCAGGATGGTTAAGTGGTTCACATGGTGTGGAATCAGGAACAAAAAACTCCAGTCAGTTCTCTACTTCTTTCATTATATCATATATTGTTAACAACATGCTCAGTGATTATAATATACCAATTACTCTGCTAGATACTGCATGTGATATGGCCCCAGCATGAACAAATTTACCCAAACCATAAATCCAGAAGTCATCCTAGGATTCTCTCCTTCCCTTATTTCTACTAAGTGCTTTTCATTTTATCTATTAAACATCTCTTTTATTTGTTCTACCCTTTCAGTCTCCACTGTCACTGCTTTAGTTCAGGCCTTTATCATTGCTTTCCTGGACCACTAAAATAGCTTTTGGAAGCTCCTCTCCTCCAATCTTGCCTTCTTCAACCCAGCTCTGCCTTATCAACAAAAGATTTTTTTCAAACTGAAAATCTAAGTATGTTATTTTTCTGCTTTGACCCGTTGGTATTTTCTCATTTCATGATGGAGTCCATACTCCTTAGTGCAACCTACAGCCCCATCCATCTTCTGGTTTTTGCCTATCTAATCACTCTCATTTGTCGCTACTTCCATTCACTCTATTCCAATCTATTAAATTATTGAAGTTTTATGAATATGCCAGCAAGGAGATAATAATGATTAAAAGTAGACTCTAGAATTAGACAGACTTGACTTTGATCCCTAGATTCCCCCATTTACTAGCCATGCAATCCAGGACATACTTACCATCACTGTGCCTCACTTACCTCACCTATAGAATGGGAATAATCTCACAGAATTGTTTTCTGTGTGTGTGAAGGATGAGTGAATTAGCCCAAATGAAGAACTAGCACGAGAGAACTTAGCAAATACTAGATGGTGTCATCATGTTGTTTACACATTTCCATGTCTTTAAAATCCACTCCCAAGAGTGCTTTCCTCTTCCTTCTTGATAACCTCTTCCCTTTGATAACCTAGCAAATTCCTAGTCTCATGTCAGGGCCCAGCTCCACTGCTCTTTTGTCATTTTGAATTAAACCTCCCTATTTCTGCAATACCTCTAAACCGTGTAGATAATTTGATTTCTGTGTCCAAAGCTATATGTCTGTCTCTCTATACAACTGTGAAATTTTTACTGGCAGGAACCAGAGCTTTCTTATATTTGGCTGTCCCTGTCCTGGAACATTGGCTCATTGTCCTGGTTCAGGACAGAGTGGAAAGCTCAGTAAGTCAAAGTTTGGTTAACTGACCTAAACTGATGGAGTTGAATTGAGTCAAAAGGGCCTCTCCAAATTCCCATTTTATGAGTCTACCTATTTTCCAGGCAACTTTCCTGGAGTAAAAGAGGGTTTATTTAAAACATCTAATAAGGTGACGGGCACACTCATTTAATAATGATATTTATTAATTTTTGGTTTCTCGGGTAGACTTCACAACTGGGGTAAGAATAAATTTCCTGTACAAGAAGAACATGCAAGTTATTCAGCTAAATTTCCCTTTGCAAATTAAAAAAATTAGCTCTTTAGTTTATCAATAAATTCCTTGTGGGCTTGGTTTTTCTGAATCATTTCATTAACAACAGATCACCCTTGCCAGCTCTAATCCTATTTTCTATTAAACTAATAATGTAGGACTGTATCTAATGACAGTTAAGTTTTCCTTCCTTTCAACATAGTGAACACTTGTATAATTATGACATTTTTAAATGGTTAAATCTTTGCTATTTATTTTAATTCGAATCCAGTGTATTATATATATTCAGAACTCAAACCATTCATCTTCATCTAAACCTTCAATTAAATTCCACAATGCAAACCTCTTGGCACTAGGACCATGTTTCATGTTTATTCAAATGAGTCTGTGTCTTGAAAAAGTGTTGATGTTTGGGAATTTTTTGGTGAGAATCCACATTCTGACATCATCTTTACCATGACAGTGATTGGCTGTTGGAAGGCAAAGAAGAGTTTATAGCCAGCAAGGGCAAGTGAATGAGTGAGTGAGAGAGCAGAGAAAATATTCAATCTGTGTCACTCACTCCTGTGAGCCTGCCTCCTCATTCCAGGACTGCAAAAGGGTAAGATTTAATATGACAACTTCATTATCTTAAAATCAGACACTCCACAGCTTACATCTTTGGATTTCACTGTAAATTTGTTATTTAAAAGTTGATATTATTGCACTGTATAGAATGGCTATGTAATTTAACACTTGTTTATCATTAAACTAGTACCTCAGATTTTTAGATTCTTCCCAAAAAACTAAGCTTATTAACCTATGCAAGTAAGTTCTTAATATTATGCACATAAACTAGAAAATTATGCTTCCTACTTTCTATCTCTCCACTTCATAGATAACTCTTTGTTTTCTCATTCTGATGCATTCTGATAACCTGACTGAAATACTATTTCGCATTTGCAAATCTGCCTTGATGTATGCAGATTTCTCCATAACTTATGCCTAATCTGTACTTCAATTACATACAGTATCTTTTCAATATGATATACATTCAGTTTCAAAGTGTTAATATTCTATAACTCTAAAATCAGTATGGAAAAATATATAGTGCCAGAGAAATAAATAATGTTGGTGGTTTATCATACTTTTCCAATGAAAATTTATAATTATCTTCCTAAAAGTATCCTTTAAGAATGTTTAAATTGTTGTCTGAGTTATTAAAGGTAAATATAGAGGTCTTTGCTTTTGCTGAATCACAAAATAAATAAAATTAGATTTTATTTTTGCAGCCAATTACTGCCTACATGAGTTGCTTGGTTCTTTTTATATTATCCCTGCTATGTTTTCATCTAGTTGTTTTTATGGCTTGTTATGAGAAATTTATGTGATCAACACTCTTTCTACAGTTCCATGTTTTTAAGTTTTTAAGCTCTATAATATTCCAACCCTTTTCCAATGAAGTTGCAGGGCAACAATCTTCTGTTTATAGGTGGGCTCCATCATGGATGGCAAAGTTCAAAGTATTATTCAGAGCACCCCAAGAGCACAGAAAGCTTCTGAAACAAATGGGCTCCCCTCAGGGGCAAAGCCTCTTTATCTTCCTGTGGCCATCAAGAACTTTACTAAAGTAGAGAGGACTGTGAGGAAGTGTGTAGGCATCAAAATCAAAAGACCTAGTCTGCCACAAATAGAGTGTGACTTAGTACCCAACACAGCTTCTCCAGGCCTCAAGCCTGACACTGTGTAATGTTTGTTTTAGTGCAGATACTCAATAAGGATGAAATAAGTCTTGTTTAATGATGACAAAACGCAAAATCAACTTCGGGTACAGTATATGACATGGGTTTTATACATTTTATATATTACTTTTCCAAGTATGTTAATGGGAAAATTGACATCATCATTACATATTGCTTCTAAAATGTTGCCAATGCTGCCACTCTGTGTGAGAAAGCACTCTCGGTTACATGTGTGTGTCAGTATAAATGGGTGTTAGTAGGCTGTCAGTAAGTTTAATCCAACCTCTGTTAAATTGGATTTAAATCCAATAAAATTGGATAGGATCTCACTATCTCTCTCCTTTTTCCTATGAGGAATCTATGTGGAACTGAAATCTTTGCATGGCTGCAAATCCAACACCATTAGAGAACTATCCCCACTCTGAGAGTTGCATTTTAACTCTTCCTTGACCTTGGAGATCCCATGATCCATCCCATGGCAGTTTCCCCCACTAGTGATGGAAAGTTTAAATGGAACTGAAGAAAAACCTAACTTGAGGAAATTTTCCCCTGATATCCCAAGGTGAAACTGATGAATTCTCCACATAGAATCATCCTTCGTTAAACATGGCTGTTTGGTGCAACATACTATGAAAATAGTATTTCACATATTATGGATCATTTCACACACATAAAAGACAATACCAAGTATTCTAAGGTACTCATGAGAAAATGGCTCATAGTCTCCATTTTATAAATGACCTTTTAGTTCAAAAGCTATTTAGAAGCTGGGAATGTCTGTAGAATTATTGGCATAAAAGCAATCATTTACATGTATTTATCTTTGCTTAATTTGTTAAGCAAAATAAATAGGTCACATAACTACACTAACAATTCAATTCACTTGG
This sequence comes from Rhinolophus sinicus, assembly GCF_057876585.1. Classification (NCBI taxonomy): domain Eukaryota; kingdom Metazoa; phylum Chordata; class Mammalia; order Chiroptera; family Rhinolophidae; genus Rhinolophus; species Rhinolophus sinicus. The sequence goes on from NC_142501.1 coordinate 169,145,584, forward strand.
CTGATATTCCTGTGGCAATGATATTAGAACTCCTAGCCCCAAAGTGAAGTATGCTAAGCATTCAAGCCCTTTGCAGTTGATGAAATGGTCTTCCAGTGACAGATCACAGAAGATAGGTTAAGACCAAATATGGAATTCAAGATTAATTAAATAGGTGTGTAAAGTCAGTCTTCTGTCACTTAAATAGAAGGAACAACTTTAAAACAAAAGCAGAAATTTGGTCTCAATTAATTAAAACTATAGTTGGACAGAAAAATAAAAACAAATTAAATATTTCATCTAATCTGAGCAAAAAAGTTACAGTCTTAGTTTTAATATTTATTAACTTTACCACTTCATTAATTCCAGAAGCAATCTCCACAATGAAGACTGCTTTAATTTTGCTCAGCATTTTGGGAATGGCCTGTGCTTTCTCGGTAAGTTTTTTATTGAAAACCTATAGTTGCTTCCACTTATGTCTTTTTATGTGAAAGAGAGGATATGTTATAATTAAATGTTCTTTTAAACAGATGAAAAATTTTCACCGAAGAGCCAAATTAGAGGATTCTGAAGAAAATGGGGTAATTAATTTTAGCACACTTCCTTGGCCTGACTACACTTTACAGTTATTGCACATTAAACACGAATATACCATTTACTTTGTTTATGCAGGTCTTCAAGTACAGACCACGATACTACCTTTACAAGCATGCCTACTTTTATCCTCCTCTAAAACGATTTCCAGTTCAGGTAAGTATAAAAATTAATTTTCCTTCTCACCCATTACAATTTAAAGGGAATCAAATTTAACTGCAAAACACCTCAATTCAACTCTTACTGAAATTCAGCCAGAAAGACTACTTATTACAAAAAGTTTGTTTTTAATGTAATAAAATAAAATCTATTCCTAAGTTCTTTTTTAAGCAGAAATATATACATAGAGTAAAATCATTTGGACCCAGTCTAAAATGATATAATAAAAGCAAATACCTTGGCACATTGAATTCAGGTAGCGCACCGACAAAAGTGGACAATTTTATCAGTTGTTCACAATTAAGTCAATGATAATGCCACTCACTAATTGTCATGTTATAGTTGATTCAATACTGTCATACAGCTGTTTTACATCCAATAAGTGAGAGTCTTTTATTTGGTTGGAAAAAAATTGGCTTTATAAACAGTAGAGACCCTTAAAAAAAACCACATTCTTGATAATCAACGGTGACTACTGAAGATTTTTCTGAACCTTTGACCTGTGTACGTCACTAGAGCAATAAATTTGCCATACATTGGAGCATAATTATAACGGAAGTGTGGCTCAAGAAATGCAGAAGAAAGAGAAAAATTTGTGAAGTAAACTAAAATGCTGGCAAGAAAAACAAAACATTTTTAAAATTTGAAAACAAAAGGAAACTAACTCAGTACTAAAAATGAGAGTATCTGTTTTTATTGGGTTACCAGTGAAGAGGGACTTTGAAAACTGGAGGGTGTGGTGTTGATTTTAAATATACATCTAAACAGCATTGTGCTATTTTTATTCCTATAGAGTTTGGGTTTAGGGCACCAATCATGCACCGTTTGATCCAGGACTCCTGAGACACTAAAAGAAGTCAGGATGCTAAAAACGATGTCTCAGCACAGTGGCTTGGCATAGCACCCTACCATATGTTGGGCTAACCCATCTCTAACTCATACAATGATAGGAAATGATAATTTTAAAGTATTTCTAGCACCATAATAATTATGGGGAATGTGTGTGGCCACAGAAATATGAGCACAAGTGATACAGTAGTTGTGGGTTTTCAGAATTGTCTTCCATTCTTTGGTTCACCTCAGGCCCATAAATAAACATTGCTCATTTGAAAGTTTGCTTTGTTTTCTTTCTTAAATAAAATAGAAATGATAATAAATTTAAGTTTCTGACTACCTCTTCAACTTTTCACTACTGATGGACTCAAAGCTCATAGATCTTTAAGTAGATCTTTAATATATAAAATTTCCACAAGTTATGTACAAATAAGTCCATCTTAATTAATGTAGAATTTGTAAGTTAGTTGTTTTAATAAAGAATCCAAGAAAATAATGTCTCTCAATATAACAGTCTGACTTAGTATTTATCTAGTCTCCTATTTTGCAAAGTTTTATTTCTAGGACTTTTTCCCTTACATGTCTACGTATATGGTTTGCATATTATTTATCCTCTTAAGTCTACTAAGTATTTAGTGCCCAGATTGTCACCCCAAAATGGATTAAGCTGCATTGGCTTTGAAATCTGTTTATATGAGTACATAATCATTTCTAAAATATCAACTCACATGAGATATGTTATATTGTTTGCAAAGCTATCAACACTCTGCCATAGCCCATAGCATATCCACCTGTGTGATTATAGAAATGGAAGTACAAATAATCTTAACACCTTAAGCATTTTTAAGTGAGGGAATTGCTTTGTTATGATTCAAATGATACTTGACTAGTGCGTAAACTCTTAGAGGGTAGGAATTTTATCTTATATTTCTTTTATTGAACTCATCTCTGCTATCACAGTGCTCGATACAGGGAAACTGTCCACATTTCCAACCTCATCTCTTGCTATGACCCTCATTCTCAGTACAATGCCCGGAATGTATAATGCCCAGGGATTGAATAACTGGAGTAATATAAGTTAGAAGGAGTAATGGTATATAAATATATATCTTTTCTTATTTTCCTTTCTTTCATTACCAATTTGTCACTGTCTTATTGATTTTCCAGAAGTCTTTCATATATATATACATGAAAGCATAAATGAAAGAAAGGAAAATGAGAAAATGCCAAGGCATTTCATGCAGTTTAAAAACTGTTCTCACTGTAGATATTAATTGAAGAGTGATGTGGTTGGGGTAGGAAGAAGGCTAGACATGAGAAACCTTGAAAAATGATTAAACACTCCCACTGAAACAAAATATGCTGCGTAAATATGCTGTCCTCTATATATAATTTAATAAAAATAGTTCAAATATAATATTATTCTTTATTGACCCTCTGGGTTGAGGAAGGCACCACCATTAGGTCATGCCAGCGGAAGAGCAGGTCTAATTATTCTCTTTTCCACTCGAGGTTATTCTTGGCTCCAGGGGACAAGCATTCCCTTTCCTTGGGTGGCTGGTGTGGCCACCTGAAGAATGAGCCCAGCAGGATGGCTCTGAACAGGACTGGGACATAATTGTTTCCTCAGATCTGATCTCTAACCCTGAGGTTCTTCTACAGCTGTATTTCCTAAGACCCAAGGAACTTAACAGCATCATGAGAATCAAAGCTAAAATTTGCATGATAGAAAAGGAAAGAAAATTAAGTTGGGTATCTATTTGTATACCTGTTGCCATTAGGAGTGGTTGCAGAAAAAGAAGGAAAATTTATTTTGGATTATCACTCGGAGAAAGATGAAGAAGCTCCTCTACAATCTTAAAGGCTCTAAAAGCAGATGTTTAGATTTATATTTTCTTTTAAAAAGTAGCAAAGCTCATTAGCTTACATTTTTATGACGGACTCTTTGGTTTGATTTATTGTCATTCAATATTGAGTTCTTTAGAGGGATGGTACTAAAAAATCTCCTAAATGAGTAAATGAATTGATTTTCCATATATATTTATCAATATTTTAGGGATTAGCTTTAATTAAGTTGAAATATATTAAAATTATGTGCAAATTTAATTTCAAGTAAAATTCTAATTTAAATTCACCAGGAAATCTCACTAGTTAAGAGAATCACCCAGTGACAACTTATATTTTATAATAAGTCTAATCATCATTTTATTCATATTTTACAAAGAAAATAAAACAATGTGAACTATGCCTTAGCCCACGATTTACCTTGAACTGGTTGGAGAAGTCACAACAATTCTGGGCTTCAGATTCCTTCTCTGTAAAATAAAGAAATTGGAATAGATAATCCTTTTGTTCTCTGAGAGTAAAGTAATTTTTTGAGTCATTGCTCTAGTTTTTACATACAAATTGTTTGAACATATTGTCAGTACTTTTGAGGTTGAAAACGGAACATCTCATATACAGAGGGTGCCAAAAAAATTTATACACATTTTAAGAAAGAAAAAAAATGTATTAAAATTGTAATAATAAATACTGATAACAAAAGATGAATACAAATCACGTATATACATTTTTTTGGCACCCCTGGTTTATCTTGATCGGTGTAAAATGCCTTTTTCTCTCTAACCTCATTTTCTATATGCCCAATCTCCTCATATCTTTCCCACGTTAGCATGAGAACAGTTCTAAGTAAATAAATGTAAACCTAATTACATGTTCATATGTGTATGAATTCATGTGCATATTTTTTTCAGAGCAGTGACTCATCTGAAGAAAATGGAGATGGTGATAGCTCAGAGGAGGAGGAAGAGGAAGAGGTAAGGAATTTCTGTAGGTTTTTCACAACAAACCAGGCAGCACAAAAACAAATAGGAAACTAGTGTACTGTAGTCAGGACTCAGCAAATAGCCATTGCCAGCTTACCAACTGCCCACAGTCTTCTATTTTGGGTAAGTGGAGTGCTATTTAAATTAGAATCAACTAAAATAAGCTGTTTAAAACACTATTGCTGTTTGGGATTAAAGTTATGTGTAAGTGGTACACAAAACCAAAAGTGTCTCCATTTTAAGTGGGAGAAGTATAAATTCTGATAAAAAGGTAAGTATTATTTATATTTAGGTGGATAGACTATGATGCTAAAAGACAAGTACATAATAGTTCTAAACTCACTGCTCGTTTTAAGGACCGGACTTAAACTTAGTACTAAGTGGTAGTAGATGAAAACTAATCTTATGTCCTCTACTGTGTTATTGTGATTCATCTGACTTTCTTGACCCACAAAGTAAGGTTGTTCTTTTTAATAAGAGTGTCATATGTCTTTTTGTCTAATAATAAAATTCATGTTTTTACAAAAATTCACATACTCAAGATGTAAAGATATCATCTGATATACTACAACAAATTAGTGTAGTTCATGGCTAAAATTCATCTATATATCTTGACAATTGTGCTAACATGTTTATAACTGACAATGTTGCCCGAGGAAACATACTAATTTGGTACATTTTCCTGGATTGCCAATTATAGCAATCCACTGGTTTAGGAACCTTCTAAATTTAGGTGTTCATAGGTGCTATTTATGAATGGACAATGACAGTCAAAAGTGGATCATGGATAAATGTCTACTATCTTGAAAACAAAATGGTATGGGAACTTTAAAAGTGACAAATAATTATTTTAATTGTTTTAACCATATAATTAACATTTCCAGTACCACAATTTACTGGAATTTTGCTAATAGCTTAAAGGAAGGCCCTAACAAGAATGTCAAGCCAGTAGCAGGAAAAATGCCAACTACGAAATCCCACAAAATTTTGCCTGTAATTCCATATAGTAATTTTACACAAGAACTACGCTAGAGTAATCCATTTAACTCCAGCTGTTTGCTGTACAGTGATTGTAAAATTGCCTTGCCCTGCTAGATTTCCCAATTAGATTAGGTTCCTTTTGACAATGGTTCTTTATTTATTGTGATGGTGGTTGGGGATTGAGGAAGATTAGGACTCCTTTAGGACTCTGACAAAATCACACACATTCAAAAATTTGCCAACAATCTCTGAACATTTATGGTTCTCCCAGAACTTTCCTACAAGCTCCCCATGACGTAGGGGACTTAGAGTCCATAAGTTCCATCCCTCTTTGGGGAGAAACAATGCTGTACTCTCTTCTGTATTTTCTCACACTGTTAGCATAGTTTTTTATACATATATGATGCCCAGTAAATATTTGGTGGTTTGATTTTAAACCTTCAGAGGAATAAATGCTCTAAAAATCATTCATTAAAAATGATAATGGAAAAGTGGATGACTAAACCAGAGAGTCTTCCATTCTGAAGAGATTCTGTAACTTCTGTTTCTTCCCTAAAATTTCATTGGCAGAGGTTAAATACAGAGTCCCCAGGAATTGTATTCACATGAGAAGGTGCTTAGGCATATATTCTATTTGGCAATTATACATTTTTTACACTCCTAAACTATTCAGCGTCAATAAATATAAAATCTTTATTGAAATATAATATAATATAATATAATATATAATATATAATATAATATATAATATAATATAATATATCACAATTATCATAAGTATACAGGTCATTGAAATTTCAGAAATTGAATACACAAGTGTAACCAGCACCCATATCAAAAAGCAACACATGCTTTGGTCTCCATTCTACTCATTAAATATGCCCCACGAAGGGTGACTGCTATGTATTTTGACTCTTAACAAATAGATAGTTTTCGCCTATTTTTGTGTATTATACCTGTATGGAATAATACAGCATATACTCTTTTGTATGTGACCTATTCCACTCTCAACTTCAGAGATTGATCCATACTGTTCTGTAATTGTAAATTGTTCATCCTCATTATCAGTATTTCATGTGAATGGGCCATAATGTATTATTCTTCTGATGATGGACATTTGGATAGTTTCCAAGTTTGGGTTATAACAAAGAGTACTGCTATAAACATTCTAGTGCTCCTTTTGGTGAATATATGCATTCATTTCTAGAGACCAATTTACCTACAAATGACATTTCTAAGTCAAAAGCCTATGTATATGTTCAACCTGAGTAGATGCAACCAGTTTTCCAAAGCAGACATACCAATGTAAACTCTCATTGTCAGTATATGAGGGTTCCAGCTGCTCCACATTCTCACCAATACCTTTTTTTTCAGTCACTTTAGACATTCTAGTGGGTTAGTAATACTTTTTAAAGCACAAATTATTGCTAATTTTTCTATTAACTAATATATTTGTCAACAGACTGGCCTATTTTCCTTTTAACTCACTACAGCAGGACGTCCTTAAATGAAGAGTGTAGGAAAAGAAGGGTGCTGTAGGAGAAAACACAGACATCAATAAGTTGGGAGTTTGGGCCTATGGACCCTGTCGCTAATGAACTGCTATCTGTTTGACCTCATACAAGTCATTTATTCCACTGGACCTCAGACTTTTTACCTGAAATGAGGGTACACGGCCCAACTTGTATATTCTCTTACTCTAATTTTTCCTCTTCTATCTCTGAAAGATTTATTCTGTTGGAGTAAAGCATAAACATGAAAAAATAAATAAACACTATAGTGTTTATGGGAATTTGGCACAATTAGTTTAGAGACTGTTTTGGGGTAGACCCTAGTAGTTCCAAGAGTTCATTGAAACAGAGGAATTTACAAATTTTATGAAACAAACGTAATCTTTTTATTCACTTATTTTAATAATAAGGCAGGCTAAATCTAAGTTTTGTTTGTTTTCACATCTTAAAATATAGGGTTCCAAGTTGAAGTTATCTTAACATCACAGTATCTTTAAAAATGCATTAAAATGAATTCAATTTTCCAGGACTCATTTAAAGTAAATGAATTCCATATGCACAAATTCCTGACTTTTAATATTAGCTATGAATTACATTGTGAGATTAACTCAGTTAACAATTGCCTAACACTATGGAGTAAAGGAAAACAACTAAAATACTAAAGATTATAATAAGCATTCATTTGAGGAGTGGTAGTTTTTAAAAAACATATCATGCAACAACACATTACTAAGGATTTCTTAGAGTGTTTAGTTTCTTCACTGCACAGAAAAATTGATTGTGTGTCAAATGCCTGACATCTTTTAAATATTGCATATGGCACAGAACTGGCTTACATATTGGCAGATGGATTTTGAATTACGTATGTCATTCTTTCTTTTAATAAACTTGAAAGCAAATGAAATATATTCACTTCTTTTTGGTAGTAAATAAGATATGCTATAAAGTTGTTTGAAAGGAGTTGTTTTTTATTAAAAAAAATTCCCTTTTGAAAAAAATATCCTAGGTGCAGTGTGGATAATTCATATAAATCCTAATCATCATCAACAACTTCATGGTACACTACAAAAGAGTCAGCTTTTTGAATTAGAAAAATATAGCTTCATCACTTACTCTGAGAGCATAAGCAAGTTATTTAGCTTTTCTGAGCTCATTTTCCTTTTCTAAAGAGTAAGAGCAATAATCCTACCTATTGGGCTGCTATAAAGAATTTTAAAAAATATATAAAGTTCTCAGCTTATTTGTCAGCAAATAATATTAATTTATGCCCATGTTGTAGTAATTAAAATAATTACTTACTGAGACTTTAATTGATATACTTTAAGAGCCAAAGCCCTGTGTGAGGTGATTCTAGATAGTAAGATATACAGAAATTATTACACAAATATTTTTGAATTGATTAAATAGAATGTAGGAATATCTAAAACACACTATAGAATGGGATAACTGAGTTGAGTTGTTAGAAGTGAGAAGTGCAAATGGCATAAGAGGAAGCAGAATTGTCAACACTGGGTGATGAGCTGGCTGAGGGATAAACATATTTTCCCCAACAATGGTTCATGATTCCAACAAATCTTGAGTTAGCTTCTGGCTGAAATAAATTTTCTTGCTCTGGACATTTCTACCAGGAAACGTCAAATGAAGAAGCAAACAATGAAGAGTCTAATGAAAATGAAGAGGAAGAATCTGAGGCTGAGAACTCCACACTTTCTGCTACCACACCTGGCTATGGAGAGGAGACCACGCCTGAAACAGGGACTGTAGGTCTAGCTGCAATCCAACTTCCCAAGGTAATAATTCTTCCAAAATGTTAAATCTGATTTCATGTCTTTACTGTCTAAGGTTTACTGTCTAAGTCTAAGGTTATCCCGACACTATATACAGAATATTTTATATTATCTGCTTTAACCCAAAGCAAGAGAAGACATAATTTTCCTGTTTACAAATAGGGAAAGACCTTTTCCCAGGCAAGTTCTCTTTCCATGTTATTACACTGACTTTCTACATTATAACGGAAGACTAAGGACAAGCATCTCAGCAATAGATAAAAAGTCCTGAGAAATGCCATTGCATTTCAGAGAAGAGGATTCTAAGACAGAGAAAGTGAGTAGTAAAGCTAGAGAAAGCATCTCCCACAGAGACGTCTTATTTATCAGGTACATTTTTCCCTATCAAAACCCAATGACAAAGGTACTAATTCTGATTTTCTTTTTGGTTAAATTGGCTTCAATTCAGAATTACATGTAGAACAAAGCTATCGGTACAGCCTGTGCTGGATGAAGTTATGATCCTGTTTTACATTTTTCATGCCTAGATTCGGATTATTTCAAAATTTTCCTTACAGACTGGAGAAACAGGAAAGAAGGCTACAAAAAAGGAGGAAAGTGATGAAGAAGAAGAAGAGGAAGAGGAAGAAAATGAAAATGAAGAAAACGAAGCAGAAGTGGATGAAAATGAGCAGGGTGTAAATGGCACCAGCACCAATAGTACAGATGTAGAAAATGGCAATGGTAGCAGTGGTGGAGACAATGGAGAAGAAGAAGGGGAAGAAGAAAGTGTCCCTGATGCCAATGCAGAAGGAACCACAGTGGCTGGGGAACAGGACAATGGCAGGTTCGAACCTACAACTCTACCGCAGGAGGTCTATGGAACCACACCCCCACCACTGGGTGAAACCACCACCACTGAATATGAGGGGGAGTATGAACAAACAGGCACCAATGAATATGACAATGGATATGAAGTCTATGAAAATGAGAATAGGGAACCTCGAGGGGACAATTATCGAGCCTATGAGGATGAATACAGCTACTATAAAGGGCATAGCTATGATAGCTATGATGGTCAAAATTACTACTACCCCCACTGAAGGCCCAGCTTGGGATGAATTCATCTATTCTGGTGCTTCATGTGGCTATGATTTTCAAAGTTCAACTCAGGAAGGTGCAATAGAACACATGTGCATATTATAATGTGGAATGGTGCTACTGTTCCAAAGTGATCTTCTGTAATTGCTTCTGCATGTAATGGGCTTCATGTTGCTTTTCCCTTGTATGTTATTGAGAGGTCATTGTAAATTAAGGCCATTTATCAAATGGTGAATCAATCCATGAGATAGAGTTTGAGTGAATGTTTTGAGGCTGTAGTTCTCTAAATCGTATTTTTAAAGTGTTTGCTTTATTACTAACAGCTAAAACATACTTTGTTCAAGGAGTGCTTTTAAGAAGAGATTCATCGACATTAAGACACTGTATACAATAATTGTGTAGTTCTTTAATCATTACTACCTACCCAACACTGTATAGTTTAATTATCAACCTCATGTATTTTTATGTGACCTGTATGTATATTCTATCTATGGGTTTTATCACAAATAAAAATGCAATCCTTCAAATGTGTTATTTGGAGAAAAATGAGAGATTCAGAATGGAAAAATGTGAGACAAGTTGGGAGACAATTCAGCTAAAGGATTAAAAACTTATTTCTAATATGGTTTAAAATTCAGAAGAACTATTAACATTTTCTTGTGGATAAGTCAACATAACTAAGATTTTGACATACCGGTGGGCAGGGTCTGCCATATACATCAGGGGAATAAATGGTTTTTATTAGAGTTGCCAGATTTAACAAATAAAAATATAGAATGCCTAGTTAAATTTGAATTTCAGCTAAACAATGAATAATTTTTTAACATAAGTATGCTCCATGCAATATTTGGCCTTTGTGAAACCCTTAGGACATACTTATACTAAATAAATAATTCATTGTTTAGCTGAAATTCAAATTCAATTGAATGTTCTATGCTATATCTGGCAACACTATTCCTACTTACTTTGGTTTTGGGTGGCGTATGGAGTGGGATATGGTAGAAAACTCTTACACACACACACACACACACACACACACACACACACACACACACACAGGGCTGGTATGCAAACCCTTAACTGCAATTCATGCCTTAATATAATCTAAAAGCAAATTTCAAATGGGAGTAGTGAAGGAAAGTAGATAGTGGGAAGAAGCAAGAAGACAAAAATTTATCAATCTTTTTATTTATTTATATTCATTTATAAGGTGTGTTGAGCATGTACTATGGAGCTGGACAATGTTTAGACACTGGGCATATGAAAATGAAGAACCCTGTTCTCTAAGTGATTTTAGTCTGATAGCTAACAGTTGTTAAGGTATTACACGCATAACTCACTGCTCCTCAATTTTTAGTTTGAAAAATACCAAGCCTTTTAAGAAGTTGGAAGACTAGTACATGAGCACCCTAATACTTTTCAACTAGATTTACCAAGGGTTAACATTTTGCCATATTTATGTTACATTGTTCTGTTTCTGTGTACCTCTCTTCATATCTTTGCCAAACCTTAGAGTGATTGCAGACACTATGACATCATGATGCTTCATCCCTAAATACTTCAGCATTTAATATAAGAACAAGGAACCCTCCTACATAGCCACAAAACTGTTATCATTCTCAAGAAATTTAACATAGAAATGGTAATATTTTCTAATATACAGTCCATATTCAAATTTCCCATTTGTTCCAATAATATCCTTTATTGCTAACTCATTCAATCTTCACAAAACTCTATCAGGTATAAAGAGGTTATCTGTGAAGTTTATTAATATTCTACAGTCATTCATTTTTACATAGCAAAATTGGTTAATCTTTTCCTTTATGTTTTCTTCATTTGCTTTTGACTCATATAATGTGGGTGGCCAGTACCTGCGATCCTACCTCGGGGATCGAGCTAGCTCACTTCGATACTTGAGCACAGAATGGTAACTGTTCCCCACCATTGCTCTAAACATCTAGGAATCTCCTTTAGATTAGTGGGGTTTGTTAGGAGAACTATGACAAGGCATTTCTTGGAGTAGGCAATGGCAGCAGAGGAAAGATTCATGGCCTAGCCGAGACACCAGCATGAGGGGGTAGTCACATGGTGAGGCCTGTAGACAACCAACTACCCAGGGCCTAGATGGAAGCAAAATGAAATTCTCACAAAAGGGTGCACTGGTGAGGGTTGTGATTTATCCCATCTCCTGGGCACACCAATAATGCCCCTTTACAGTAGTTCTCTCAGTTATATCATGCAAAAGCTCTTCATGGAAGCCATCTCTTATAATATTTTTCCTACTTAGGATCACATGTTAGAATTCCAGCCTCCTTCTGCCATCCTAGCTAGCTAGCCTTGCAGACTTCTTGCTTCTCCAAATTCCCTTTGACTTTCCCCACCAAAGCTCTATTTTCTGTGTTCCCTCCTAGTATCCACTGATGGCCCATCTGGAAGAAACTTGATGAAAATCAGAATTATTAGGAAAGAGAGGAGAACATTTTTATTCTTCCCAGAGGAAGATATAATCTTACCCCTGAGAATGAATCAAATGGCTCTTTTGAATGGAGAAAAGATAAAAAATACAAATAAGCTATGCTCATATCTGGGGGAAAATGATGTTGGATATTTACATTCTCTTACCCATAGAAAATTTTTTTGCCCTTGTTCACATGCAGAAAGCAGTTTGTACCTGTGAAAGAGCTCCTTAATGCCTGTTAATATGTTCTTCTTTCTCTGAGTAATAGAAGCCTGGTTTATTAGCTGGGCCTGTGGCTACAGAATAAATTTGTATTTCTTTCACTTCCTCTGAAGCTATACGTGGACATTGATTTAAGTTCTGGCTATGTGTACACTTGTTGTGTACAATTTCTTGGTTGTTTCCTTACAGAAAAGTATTGTGTTCTTCCCCTTTCTCCAATTTCTCTCTCCTACTAGCTGGAATTCAACCATGGTGGTGTCCCATCTATGACAATGGGCATGAAGCAACAGTCTATGGAGTCAAGGTGACAAGGTAGAAAAGTCTGGCTCCACGGAGTACCACATCAGCCCTTGACACCAAAGCTCTAGGAATAAATTTCTATTTTCTTTAAGCCACTATGATTGTAGGTCTCTGTTGTTTACATGCAAATGAATCCTAACTCAATAGTTCTCAAACTGTAGTCATCAGATGTTCTCATCAGATGAACATCTAATTGAGAACTTGTTAAAAATGCAAATTGACATACTGACTCAGACCCCCAAATTGATCCCCAGAAACTCTGGGGGTAGACAGGTGATCCCCATGTCCCTTACAGTTGTATTCATTAATATAATAGCTAACACTTATACACCTACTGGGTGCCAGTTCTATTCTAGACATTTTACATACATTACCTCATTTAATTCTAACAATTACTGGACATTGACTCCATCTTAAAGGTAAAGAAATTGAGTTACAGGAACATTTAGCAACTCCCCTGAGAGGATATGGCTGGTAAATGAAGGAAAGGAGACAGCTCCAGGGTCCACACCATATCTACCAATCAGAGCTTCTTTCTTTATACAGAAAGGTCACCCTGTGGAGATAAGTGAATTCAAGTGGGACTCAGATTGGGACATTTTGGATAAGAGCACATACAAGATAGGGCGATTAACTTTGCGAACTCATCCTAGAAAAAGGGCTACATACCTCATTGCTGAATATCACTATAGTCACCTTTGAAGTACTCCCCTTGGGAAGCTATGCACTGAGGCCAGTACCTAGTCCACCCTTCAAAGCAATTTTGGAACTATTTTTGGAATGGCCATCAGAGCTGTCATCATATTACCCTTGATGTCCTGAATGTCATCAAAATGTCTTCTTCTCAATATTTCCTTTATCTTCAAGTAAAGACAAAAATCATTGGGGGCTAGATCAGGTGAGTAGGGAGGGTGTTCCAGTACAGTTATTTGTTTACTGGCTAAAAACTCCCTCACAGACAGTGCTGTGTGAGCTGGTGCATTGTTGTGATGCAAGAGCCATGAATTGTTGGCGAAAAGTTCAGGTCGTCTAACTTTTACACGCAGTCTTTTCAGCACTTCTAAATAGTAAACTTGGTTAACTGTTTGTCCAGTACGTACAAATTCATAATGAATAATCCCTCTGATATCAAAAAAGGTTAGCAACATTGTCAGACCTCATATAACAACACTAATGATGCTTTACTCTTTTGTCCTTAAGTGTTAATAAGAAGATGTCATTTTATAGGTTTCATGTCATGCTCAGATGATCAAATAAGAATCTTTTTGAGCATGGTAACTGCTAGTAAACAAGGGAAATACCCTTTTATGTTGTTGTTAAAATAGGACAACACCTTGTCCCTTGTCAAGCTGTCAAGCATTCCCTACATGGCAGTGTGACTTGTAACAGAGCTACAAGGATCTCGGCAGCAGCTGTTAGGTTTGCACCCCACAGTTCCTTTATGGAGTCAGTTTATTACGTACACAGAGAGCAAAAGTAGGATCAGCATGGTGTCAGCTCCCTGCAACCTTGGTCCTGCAGATGACACTGAATTGTAAGAGCCAGATGACGGACAGCACAGGTGGTAGGTAATTTTGCTACTGAGGAGCGAGCTCTCACCTATAGCCAAGTGGATAGTCTTACACAGAAGTCTGTGGTTGAACCCTAGAAGAGGGGCGAGGTTGAAAGGTTCATGCTCAACTGACACTAGGGAGATGGATAAGAAATAGCCCTATGACAATCTCCCAAAAGATACAGAGGTGGGTGAGAGACTGCCTGTGGCTTCTCTTCCCTAGGCTGCTTACCCTTTCTTGCCCCAGTTGGAATCACAGGGCACTTTGCCAAGACTTGGGTCAGACTGTGGTTAATCCTTGCCTCTGTGTCTATATGGAGATGGGCAAGGTTGCCAGGAAGTACAGCAGAGCTCTTCTCCTACACACCTGTTCCAGATGCCAAGGTTTGGAAGGCTTGAGTGTCCTGGGCCATTCTAAAGAGGCCGGCCACACAGGGGAGTTGGGATGAGCTTAGAAAGGTCCTAGGGCATGAAGAGGATTACTTCTGTGAGATAATCCATGGCAGACCTGTGGGCCCTCACCAGGCAATGGTGTGCTGAAAGGCTTCCCAGCATAGGCCACACCACGGGCGTGGATGGTCTGTGTGCCACAGGGCAGCTGCTTCTCAGACATGACTCTGCCCTTCTTCCCATCGTCACCCTAGGTTTCATCCCCTCATTTCAAGTCCCTCTTATCTCGTTCAACATGATGCCTCCATCAATATTCTCCCCAGCTGGTAGCCCACGGCACCCATATTTAATCTATGGGAGCACTTACTATCCCCCTTTTTTCAATTTATTTTTTGTAACATAAACTCTATACCCTGCTTCTTTCACGACTGGCCTTGTTGATTTCCTACCACCATTTCTTTTTCCTGACACCATACTATATTACTGACTATATAGTACTATGAAATCATTGACTATGTTCTCTATGCTGTACTTTACATCCCCATGACTATTTTGTAACTACTAAGTTGTACTTCTGAATCTCTTCCCCTTTTTCACCCATTCCCCAAACCCCTGCCATCTGGCAACCCTCAAAATGTTCTCTGTATCTATGAGTTTGTTTCTCTTGTTTGTTTATTTTATTTTTTAGGTTTTACATATAAGTGAAATCATATGGTATTTGTCTTTTCTGTCTGACTTATTTCACTCAGCGTAATATCCTCTAGGTCCACTCATGTTGTTGCAGATGGCAAGATTTCATTCTTTTTTTGTGGCTGAGTAATGTTCCATTATATATAGGTACCATTATTCTTTATCTTTTCATCTATTGATAGACATTTAGATTGCTTCCATATCTTGGCTATTGTAAATAATGCTGCAGTGAACATATGGATGCATATTTTTTTTGAATTAGCGTTTGAGTTTCTTTGGATAAATACCCAGAAGTGGAATTACTGGGTCTTTCTTTGTCTCTTGCTACAACCTTTGTTTTAAAGTCTATTTTGTCTGGTATAAGTGTTGCTACCTCAGCTTTTCTTTCATTTCCATTTTCATGAAATATCTTTTGCCATTCTTTTACTTTCAGTCTGTGTGTCTGTCAATTTGAAGTGAATCTCTTGTAGGCAGCATAAGTAATGGTCTTGTTTTCTTATCCATCTAGCCATCCTATGTCTTTTAAAACATTTAATCCATTCACATTTAGAGTATTGTTGATAAATATGTAGTTATTGCCATTTTATTCTTATTTTTTATCTTTTTGTAAATATTTCCACCCTTACATTTTTTAAATGCTCAGTAAGTTAGAAACTGATTAACTTGATTTGTTGATCTAAGAATAAAAGTTCCCATGTAAATTACAGTCTGTTGTATTCTGTTCTTTTTCAGGAGGTTTGTTTCTTGTGTTTCATGACAACCAGCATCCAAGAAGATAATACCTCCATCAATGTGTACAGAACTTATCTCTTTTTAAAATGCAATCAACCTTTACTATTTTAGTCAGGAATCATCAAAATTTCTCTGTAAAGCAGAAGTCAGCAAACTGCTTCTGTAAAGGACCAGATAGTACATTTTTATGGCCTTGTAGGCCTATGGTTTCTGTCACAACTACTCAAATCTGGCATTGTAGCAAAAGTAACCATAGACAGTATGTAAAGAAATGGGCTGGCTGTGTTGTAATAAAACTTTATTTGCAGAAATAGGTGATGGGCTAGATTTGGCCCACAGGCCATATTTTGCTGAATCCTAGTATAGATGATTGTATAAAGTCATAACTATAAAGAACTGACTAATTTAAAAATTTAGCTGTTTGATTACTTAGGATATAAACAATCAGTGAACTCGCTATCTTTTCTTTCCTTCCAACTTGAAACTTGGTAATTTGTTTCAAACTCTTAAAAAAATTCATTAAAATTTCTGGTGCTTGATATAGTAATCTGTGAGTTGTCACTTTTGTGCAGATACTTAATAAAATGCTTCCTATAGTTCCTAGATTTAAACACATCAAGAAGTATTCTATTTGATAAATGATATTTAAAGATAATTTTTTCACTATCCTAATTATCATTTCAAATTTTGTGACAAACATTATCAGGTAAGTCTCATCTCTTAGCCAACTAAGGGAAAAACTGATCTTGATTCTAGCTCTAGGATAGTTATACAAAATCAACTGCACAACATAAAACCATTACTTATACTGTGTAGAAGGGGTTATCTTCAAATCCAGGACCATAATGGTAAATTCCATGCATCTACTTGGCTAGGCAAAGGGGTGCCCATATTAAACATTATTTCAGGAAATGTCTGTGAGGGCATTTCTGGATAAGATTATCATTCAAATAGTGGACCTCTGTAATGTAGTTTGCCCTCCTCAGTGTGGGTAAGCATCATCCAATTCTTTGAGGCCTTGAATAGACAACGGGTGAAGGAAAGAGGGATTCACTTCTTTGGTTCCTTCCTGCCTGTTAAACTAGGACAACTGTCTTTTTCTGCTCTTGGATTTATACCATCTGCTCCTTGTTTTCTTTGGCCTTTGGATACAGACTGGATTTACACAACTGGCTTTCTTGGGTCTCCAGCTTGCAGATGGCATGTTGTGGGATTTATCATTCTCCACAGACATGTGAGCCAATTCCTCATATAAATCTCTTCAGATATAGATATAGCTATAGATATATAGATATAGATACATAGATATATAGATATAGATATATCTTGTTTCTCTGGAGATTAATATAGTATACCTGATTAATATAGTATACCAAACATTTTGAAAGTAATTTTCAGTAAATGCTCAATACCTGATTCAGGCACATTGTATTCTCCAAAGATAGCTCTAACACTATGTCCCATTACAAAAGCTCTTTCTCAAAGCTACATTGTCACTTCTCCGTAAAGGCATGGAAACTATTTCTAGACTCCTTTGAATCTGACTGCTTTGACTAGTATAATGGCATTGACTTTATAACAGTTCCAGGCTTAGCTCACAAAACTGGACTACCAATTTCTCCGTTCTTCTTTTGAGACCCCGGAGGGTGTCAGGAGGGGAGAGGTCTCCTGAGAAAGAACAGAGTATAACAGAACATAATTTGCATGGGAACTTTTATTCTTAGACCAGCAAATCCAGTTAATGAGTTTTTAATGTCCTGAGCCACCAAGTAGGAAGTCCAGCCTATTCTGCTGAAGAGAGAGGTCATGTGGAGAAGCACCAAGATGCCATCTTGGATATGCAGCCCAGTCAAGTCTTCAGATAACTCCTACACCTGCCCCTCTCTGAATGTCCCAAATGAGAGATTCCAAGTAAAGAACTTGCAGTTGAGCCACGTCAACCAACAGAACCTTGAGAGATAATAAAAACATTAGTGTTCTGAACCACCAATTTTGAGATAGTTTGTTACATAGTAATAGGTAACTGGAACAGGAACTGACAAGCATGGAGAAAATCTGAGTTCATGAGAATTAAGAAAGGCATAAGAGAAGAGCTAAAATAAAAAATAAAAAAAAAACAATGCAGATAAACATGAAGTTAAAAACTTAGAAGACTAGATATGCTCCAATTTAGTAAGAAAATGTTAGTATGTGTCCAATACAGCGAATAACTAGCTGGTAAATGTCATCATATTCTGTCTCCTAAGGAGAAGATTCTTGGTTCTGAAAAACAAAGCAGCAACCTCTGAAAAAGACTATTTTGAGAATAAGAGATATTTCCCCCTTGAGGTCACAGAATAAAGTTTTGTAGCCACTTCCAGCAATGTCATCATGTCCTGAAAAAAAGGGTTGGTATCATTATAATTACATTTTAACTACATCCTCTGAGTTACATTTTAGGGTGTACTAAGACATCTTTTTAATATAAAAATAAAATAAAATTATATTGACATGTCTTCTTTTTGCTAGTAATAGCTGAATGAGTAAACAAATAGCCTAGAGAAAAGAACACCGCTAGCTTCATGCTGTTCCATGACCCTCTGTGGTTCTGTATCTGGCTGGAATTTTTATGTACTTCTGTTGAAATTCCCGAATACTGAGAGAAAAAAATAATAAAAACTAAAAATAAAAATAATTTTAGGGTAGATGAGAAAGTTGGTTGTAAGTGATGTTTTAGAAAAAAAAATGACCTTTTTTAAACTTAGGATGAATATGATTTGATACTTGTGAATGAACATATTTAAAACAGAAACATTTTCTTCTGCTAAAAAGAGGGCAAGACTTCAAGCACACCTATCCTGGACTCTATTCTGGAGATCAATGAGGAATAAATACTTCTATGAAATGCCTAAAGCTTTGACAAAGTTTTAAGGGTGTATATGGTAAAGAGGAGATTACTAAACAAGATCCTCATTTTCACTTATGACACTGTGAAGATTTCCGCCCCTGGTTCAGAAGGGGAAATACTGTATATTTATTGTGCATGTAAATTAGAAAATAGTCATTTTACATCAGAACACATGGAAATATGGAAATATATATAGTATATATTTATGTCTAACTGCATAAGATAATACAGAGAAATATGTTACCTAATAGTGTTAAGAATAAGTAGGGGACAGAATAAAAAGATTGTCTACAATACTAAGTTTGTAAAAATGTATATCAAAGCAATTGGGCCTAGAACACAAGTACAGAGAAGACAGGTGGGAGATTCCAGAAATAGATGGGAAAACAAACAAACAAAAAAACACAAAACCTTATTCCTGGATGAGGGTCCAATAGCTGGAACTGGTAGTGTAGTTAGCTAACATTTTAAATGATTGTTCTCACTCAAGTGAAGGGAAAGAAATGAAAAAGCCACCACAAAATGAAACACATTCTATGGACTACTTTCATCTAAAAATCTCTTTGAGGAGCAACTCTACGTGTCAGCCTGGCAGAGGAAAGCCAGGCTAGGTGGCTCATTGGTGGAGTTGTCTGTTCTTCAACCATGAACCAAGAACCAAAAGAAAATTCAAGTGTCCATTTCTTGCCTTTTTCTATTGCTTCCTAGTTTTGTTTTACTGTGTTTTCCAGTTTAATTGAGATAGTGTGAGGATAGATAAACTTTTATGGAATCCTGGTCTTCATCTTTTATTGGTTTCTAAGAAATTTATAGCAAAACTGTTAATTACACACAAAAAAAAACTTTAGGAAACTTATGTTCAGTTTGTGAAGGTCAAGCTCAATCCAGAGAGCAAGTTTCAAGAGGGTAGAAGTAACATCTCTATTTCATAGAACTTTAGCAAATGATTTTTTTCTCAGGTTTTTTTCCCCAGAGTTTCTTCTCTGTAACCTTTCAGCCAGAACAGACTTTTTTTTTTTTTTTTTTTTTTTTTTTTCGCTTTTTATGCTTTAGTCAATTATAGGTTCTAAATTTAAGGCTCAAGTTGATTTTCTTTGTCTTTGAGCTTTGCATTCATTGTAGCTTTGGGAGCATATATATTTAGCTACTACCAGTTTACTCCTTGGTAGGACTAGTAGCCAAGTCAATTTTTTTCTCTTAAAATTATATGAATTTTCTCTCATAGAACACAGCTTCATCTAGAGAGAATTAGATGCTTTCCCATCACTTAGATGCAGGGGAAATCTCTTTCACACACTATAATTCTTTGGGAAGAAGGAAAAACAAAGGAAAGGCACATTTGAGAAATATCTGAAACTATAAAATAATATCAATGAAAAAGCCAACCAATATTTTCTAAGGCCAACCAATATTTTCTAATATTTTCAATATTTTCTACCACACGCGTAAATGAGGCACATATCAGGTGCCTACACTTTTACCTGAATCATTCAAAAGTATTCAGTTAATATCGTGGAACAGTGTTCAACCTTAAAACTGCATAACATGCTAATTGCTATAGAAATTCCTGAATTATTCATTGCCTTAACGGAATATTAAAAAAAGCATTTTTGTGGTATTCATATGTCTCCTCTTTATATAGCTTTATTTTTTTGTTCAGTCTTATAATTAACTGAGCACTTTCTTATTGTCTCCTTTACTTCCATTTGCTTGTGAGTCTGATTCTGTCTCAATCAAATCCTTTGCACTTTGCTGAAATTTTGGTCATTAATATTTATGATGTCTAGAGAAATGACTTTTAAACTTCAACTCTATTATTTCTTTCACTTACTTCAATGCTTTTCCCCCCTTATTAAATAAGTCATACAAGAAGATATGGTAGGAAAATAAATAGAGGACAGAAAGAGATACAGAAGGATTTCATCTTAACACCAGATTATTATTTAATGACGGGAAAAATGGGTGGGATAGATAGCTATTATTTGTCACTTAATTTAAAAGAAGGTACTGGACTAAGTACCTTGTAGACATTTGTTAATTTAATGTTTATGCTGACTTTATGAGACCGTATAGTGCCACGGTTTCCAAACTTCACTTTGGAGTCAGATTGCCTAATTACAAATTCTGGCTTTTTATACTTGCTAGATATGTCACCCTAAGCAAGTCACTTAACTGCTCGATGTCTCATTGTTAGTGCGAGGGTGATAATAAAAGTACCTACAATGTAGAGTTCTTGTAAAAATTAATTGAGTTAATGTACCACACTTGGATCATAGTAATCACTCAATTAAAGTTTATCTTATTACTATGCTTCTCATTTTCAGATGAGAAATTGAGGCCCACAGAAGCCCATTTAGTTGCTTAAACAACTGATACCACAAGTCAATATTTGAACTCAAGTCTGTTTGACGCCAAAGCTACCAGAGTTGAATATTTCCATTGTCAATGACAATGTTCAAATACTCTAAAACCCATGGTTGAATGGCTATGATCAACAGAGGCCCAGGCCAACAGCTCATATTCTAGTCCTGGCAAGTCTTTAAAAACCAGTTCCAGACACTCAGAAGAGGAGCTTCAGAATTTGGATGAGGCAAAAATAGGGATTAGCCTGAACTAGAAAAGACACGATTCTCTAAGCTAAAGCTGTCCAAAGGCCATTTTGTTTGTTGTATTTTGTTCTTTTTCTGTTTTGGAAGTTAGGAGAAATTGGGACTTTACACTTAACTCTCATTAGGTATCATTTATAATCTGTTAAAGTTGTGTTTAACTATACATAGTTCTTATCACTTGATATGGGTTAAATAAGTCTTACATTATCTTTTATTGATGTTTCACATATAGTTCTAATGTAAATAACCCCTCGAGTTATTTTAATATTTTTAGACTGACCCCCTTTACCGTCTTCTACTACTTCCCCCCCCCCTTTACCCTCTGGTAACCACTGAATTATTGCTTGTGTCTATGAGTTTTTGTTTCTTTATTTGTTTGTCTTGTTCCTTTGTTTCTCTCAGGGTAAAGGGGGTCAAATATATGGTGATGGAAGGAGAACCGACTCTGGGTGGTGAACACACAATGTGATATATAGATGACATATTACAGAATTATACACCTGAAACCTATGTAATGTTACTAACCATTGTCACCCCAATAAATTTTAATTAAAAAAATATTTTTAGACTGAATGGAACCTCCTGAAATATTCCGATCAAATACTGGCAGCCAGATTGGGCAAAATAAAAGGGCCGGCAATTGCCTTAGAAAGGCTTATTCTAATATGGCGTGCTATGTCCACCCATTCAGAAAGTCAATGTCCTAAATTGACCACTTTATAACATTCATATCCAAACTCGAACTCTCAATATTTCCCCCCAAACCACTCCTTCTGCAGTAATAAAAGGCAGCTTTATTCTTCCAGTTGCTCAAAGCTAAAACAAAAACTTGGTGTTGACCTTCATTCTGGATGTTCTATCACAACCTACATCTCATACATCTGCAAATCGTATTGGCTTAACTTCCAATATATATTCAAACATCACCACTCTCCCCACCCCTTCTGCCACTGCTCTGGTTCAAGTGCCAGTCATCTCTTCCTCAGATTACCTCAGGGCTTCCGAGCCATCCTCTGCCATTTCCTACTTCAGTTGCTCCCTTAGTCACTCCTCTGCCCAAATCTCCAAGGATTTCCTTCTCACTCAGGGTAAAGCCAAAACTTGTGAGGATACACAGGCCCTATATCACCTGCCATCTGATACCTTTTTGACCTCATTTCCTATTATTCTCCTCATCAGTCCCTTCAGTCAAACTGACCTCTTTGTTTCTGGAACAAGCCAGCAAGCGTTTGTCTCTGGGGCTCTCCTCTTCCTTCTGCCTAGACTGTTCTCCCCTTGGGTAGTCATATATCTACAAGTCCTTACTCAAGAGTCACTCTCTCAATGACCCCTTCCCAGGACTCCCTACCGAAATTTTTCACCTCATGTCTCCCTCCACTCCCTGCAGTATTTTTTTCTTCTGAGACGAAGTCTGTGTCACTATCGAACACAATATATTTTACTTACCGTGTTTCCCCCCAAATAAGACCTAGCCAGACAATCAGTTCTAATGTGTCTTTTGGAGTAAAAATTAATATAAGACCCGCTTATCTAACATAATGTAATATAAGACCGGGTCTTATATTTATTTTTGCTCCAAAAGATGCATTAGAGCTGATTGTCCAGCTAGGTCTTATTTTCAGGAAAATACGGTATTTATCCTGTTTATTGTCTATCTCCCCATCAGACTATAAACTCCCTGAAAACAGGAATTTTTTTCTACCTATTTTGTTCACTGCTGTTTCCCCAATGCCTGTCACATAACAGGCACTCAATACATTTCTGTTATATTTTGCTGAGTTGAAGCAGACAAAATTTAAATTATAAACTTTCTACATAAAATGATAGCTAAAATGTTTTCCAGTTATAAACTTGTTAGTTATTCAGTCAATCCTAATTAATAGTACTAAAATCAATTTTAATTACCTGACAACATGATATACCAAACTGAGGTATTTATATTTTCTGTTTATCCCACTTTCTGGAACATTTGATAGCAGCTTTCCACCACAAAAACATTTTTAGATTAAAATTACTTTGCCCCCTATGGTTATCTGTGGGCACTGGTAACAAATTGTTTGTGCTAGTGCTAGGTGAGCCAATGCTGATTGGCCATTGGGAACTCTAAAAACTTTAAATTTCAGCAAAATGCCCAGAAACTGCTAATCCTGCAGAAGAAGCCAAGTATTCTGAAGATAAAAGATACCAGGTAATTTGGCTTTCTTGACGTTCTTGATAGCAAACAGCTTTATAATACAATTGTTTTCATTTTCCGGATGCATACCATCCAAGTAGGGAGATTGCTTTTGAAAATAAACACAAATTGTAAGTGTTCACTACTGAACACAACTGTGTAATATTTAGTGCTTTGTTTTATAAAACAGCAAGTGTGTTATCAAGCTCTAGAAATTATCAACTAAAATTGATGGCTTGGTGGCAATTTCTTCTTTGAGTTGACTGTCAGCATTATCAAGATCCACAAAAACTCAAAGACTCTAATTTTACTTTATACCTTCACTTATAAATCAGAATAAGGATAATGTGATCAGATTCATACTTTCCACCCTCATCTGTGTAATATCATCTGTGCTAATATTTCTCAGCAGTAAGTCCTTTAATAAATGATTTGTATTGTCCTGATCTCTAAAATGCTTGGATGGCTAAGTTAAAGTCAGAATTAAGATTCTTAAATTTGTATTAATTTAACAGAGAATAGCTTAGATTTTTAGAATATATTTAATAGTTATATTTATTTCTACAAATAAAATGTTTTACCTTGAAATGTTTAAAGATTGCAACAGTATTTAGACTATTTTTCCCATTAAAGGTGATTTTCCCCAAGTAATCTCAAAGACTGGTCTAAATTTTTATTCTCATATTGGATGCTATATATCTGTGTGGTAGTTAGTAAAATATTTAATGTCCATCAAAACCAATAGATTAGTAAACCAAGGTTATGTTGACATTTTTTTTTCAATTTAATGGCCACTTAAGTGAGCCCATTAGCTCCTCTTAGTATATTTACCAAAGGATATACATACAACTTTATAGATAGCTAAATGTCAATGTTCTAAACATAATTTTGTTGAGCCCAATATCAAATACAATTTGCCTTTAAATAACTATGTAGATGTTTTTGTAATAAGATCGAGGAGTAGAAACATTCAAGGTGGCATAGAGTCTTCATGAAAAACAGTGGCTCTCTAGCTACATTGCCTGCTTTAGCAACCCCAGTTCTGCCCCTTAAGACCTGGGAATTCTGGGACAAATTATTTGACTTTCTGTGTCTATTTCCTAATCTATAAAACAGAAATAGTAATACCACCTAACTCATAAGGCTGTTATGAGGCTCAATTAATTGAATATGTGTAAAAATGTTAGAAGAGTGCTTGGCTCATTGTAGTATTCAATTAATTTTAGCTATTACTATATTACATAAATTGTTTTACCCTCCATTCTATGGATGGCTACGAGCTCGGACACATTGTTAATGAATATAAGGACATGTATTAGGGCACCAGCCTGGTAGCAGCCAAGATTATATTGCTCACAGTGGAGCCTGTCACCCTGGCAACTCGTTTAAAGAATATGTCATGAGCTGCTATACTAAGTTAACATTATTGTGAATAATATAAAAATTAAATTAAACTCTATCTGTGTAAAGACAAAAGGGAAAAGTTTGGGCCGACAATAGAGCAAATAAATATGGCTACAAAATACATTTCTATCAACTAACTTCATTCTTTTAATAATATTGGATAATTTTCATTTTCACATTGGAATAATTAGACATATGGAAGCACTTACATTAAAGTATCCGCACTTGGGTGTAAATAAATTATGTATAAGCTTTTATTTATTTATTTTTTTAAACAAAAGCACTGCTAGGGAAAAATAAGTTTGTATTTACTTTTGTGCTTTATTTATTTTTATGGCTGCAATTCATAATTGGCAATGCTTTAGAGTAAAATATTATTGTCTTTTTACAGAGATTCTCAAAGATGCAAATTGTCTGTTTGGAACTGCTCCTTTTCAGTCTGACCTGGGCAGCACCAGTAAGCATTTACAAATTCAGTTATGTATCATATAATCTCTTGCTCTCTTGATCTGTTCTTCTTTTAAGCAATGTCTTTTCAAATTGGTTAACACTTCCATAGTTCAGTATAATAAAAGACCAAGCAGAAAGAAAGCAGCCAGCACTTGACACCAATGCCTCCACAAACGAGGCCTTCGATAAACATGAGCTGAATTACAAGATATCAACATGTTGGCTTTTAAGAAACACCAAAAAGAGTACTTTTGAGAAAACCAAGAGCCAGCCACAGTGTTTCAAACCAGCTAAGGCTAGTGAGTAAAATACTCAGAGACTCAAGTTATAATATGTCAAAAGAACTTTTCAATATTCTACATAAAAAACTGGAAAAAAAATAACTTGACTAGATTAAGGCTAACCAACTAAATTTTGTAAATAAATGGCAATACAAAGGGACAAATTTTGTAAATAAATGGCAATACAACTAAATTTTGTAAATAAATGGCAATACAAAGGGACCAAACTTTCATGTAATTTTTTCAATACCCCAACACTGTAAGATCTTGGTAATGATTTTTCTCTTCATCAGTGAGAGTAAAGATGGGAGGAAGTGCCCCCCCCCACCCAAGCTTAACCCAAATCAAGCTCCAATTTCCTTTTGTATCTTTTCTTCTCTCTGATTCACCCAGATGAGTACTTAGGATGTGACTAATTATCTTGTGAAAATGCTGAGTGTTACCAATATTGTCTGCAATGCAGACACAGTGCCAATTAGATAATGTCTGGAAAGCATTCTAATTTCTCACAGTAACTTCCTAGGTTGGAGAACCATGGAAACAAGTGGTCATTCTGTTGCCAGAAGCACTTAAATATAGGTCCTGAATGAGTGGGTGACCAGTTGGGTAACCCACTGACAACCATATCATCCGGTGAGGACAGCAGAAGTTGAGGAAAGCATATCTCTTCTCAGCTCACAGCCTCTCACAGTCCCATGGGGGCTGTTCTGCTTAAAACAGACATCTGCCAGGTCCAATCCACACGGCTTAGCACAGTCAGGGCCACAGACGCCTGTGCTTAGGCATCAAGAGGGTCTTGCTGACTCAGCTCAATCCCACCAGCGTAGGATGAGTCTGTTCTCAGCAACACACTCCAAGAAACAGCTGGCACTCTCTGACCATTTTCCAGTAAATGCTCTATGTCAACATCAATCCAGTGACCACTAGCCAAAAGCAGGTGCCAGCGTTTCTCCCCAGAGGGAAACAATGCCATCTCCATTACAGGGCCACATTCAAGCATGGGAGGATTGCCAAGTGGGTGTGGGGGAGAAGGGAGAAAGGCATATTTCAAATGAAAGAGGCTCGGCAAGGCAGAGAGACACAATTTGGAATTACGAATGGTGTTTTCTCCCAGATAAATGGATTCCATTCGAACAATTATCTAATTATTTAACAATAGATTGGTGATATCGGAAATTAGTATATACCAACTTATATATGTTTTGAAATTATAAGCCAAATTCAAACTGTAGGGGAGGGAAAAGTTTTTCTCAACCCTCTTTGGGTCCCTGGTTGGTCTGAAAATTAAACTGACAAAGACAGATGAACAGGAGAAAAGCATACAAGTGTTACTGAATTTTTACATGTACCTGGGAGCCTTCACAAGAGAATGAAGACTCAAAAGTGACCAGAGCAAGAAGCTTTTACTCCTTTTAGACAATGAAACAATACATTTGTGAAGAACTGACAAGACAGAAGGTTTGGGCTCGGGTAGTCCTTATCGTCCTCAACCAGGAAGATTAGGGTTGGTTTAATAAGGTTTGTTTGCAGGTTACTCTAGTGTGGTCTCTGGACTGATAAGAGGAGTCTGTCTCCAGTAAAAGGAGAACTCATTTCCTGTCTCTAGGCAGAAAAGGGGGAGCTGTTTCTGTTTATTATTTTTAATTGCCTTCAGTTCAAAATAATTTTTATGTCAAAGAGGCGTATTTTGGGGTGACGTACTGGTTTCCTTCAAAAACAAAATTTATAAATGGAAGAAAATAAAAGATGATTCAGGCTATGTGATTTAATTAATATTCATCAATATGCAGTTAGACTATAAGAACATTGTTATAAGTTACTTTGCTGTAAGTTCATGATTTATTGTTGTGAACTATATTGTGATCTACTTTATATTATCAAGTATGTTTTTAACATGTGTGTGTGTTCTGTAAAAGATGCCAAATACCCCAAACTGTCATTTCTCTTTTTTTTATTAATACCTACCCATCTCATTTTTATGTTTTCTCTTTTCTTTTCTTTTTTTTAATTTATTGGGGTGACAATTGTTAGCAAAATTACATAGATTTCAGGTGTGCAATTCTGTATTACATCTTCTATAAATCCCAATGTGTGTTCACCACCCAGAGTCAGTTCTCCTTCCATCACCATATATTTGATCCCCTTACCCTCATCTCCCACCCTGTTTTCTCTTTTCTATAGCCCCATTTGCAGATCTGTTTTCACTGTTTTGATACGTTTGAGAAATGATACAATGATCTAAATTCATATGTACAAGATCATATAAAAACCATCATAAAAAGACAATAAAAGATAAAATGATAAGATATGCCTGAAGGTACTTAATGTAAACTTCCTCTTATTATTAATTTTTTTTTTCATATATCAGGCTATTTAAAAATGTATTATTTTTAACCCTGGGACTTTGATACAGAGAATTTAGGTCAAAATATCTCCTTTACTTCTACTACCGCTGCCTGCTGTGTAAGTGGTCTGTTTCTCCTGCTGCCTATCTCACATGGGAATTAGATGAGATTATTTATATGAAAGTAGTTTACAAACTGTAAAGTGCTATATAAATATAAGACATTATTGACAAACTATTTTTTTCATACAAATTTGTACTCATTTTTATGGCAAGAGTTGTACTTTCATTTCTATAATAGAGAGATTGCTGGGAATAGAAGTATTGAGTAGAAGAGAATATCTATTTTTTCCAAAGATATTGCCGTATTTTCTTCCCCAAATGGTATACATCTTTACATTTTTACCACCAATATGTATCGTATTATCCTTTCCTCTATATTCCCATCCAATGAGTATACAATCATAGTTCATTATTTATTTAATGTGTATTTCTGTATTTTTAAAGTTGAATTATAATTGACACATGATATTATAGTAGTTTCAGGTGTGTAACATAGTGATTCAATATTTTCATTTGTTACAAAAGGATCACCAGGACAAGTCTAGTTACCACCTGCCATCATACAACGTTATTATAATATTATTGACTATATTCCCTAGGCTGTACATTACATCTCCGTGACTTATTTTATAACTGGAAGTTTGTAGTTCTTAGCCCCCTTCACTTATTTTGCCCATCCCCTACCCACTCCCCTCTGGCAATCACCAGTTTGTCCTCTGTTTCTATGATTGACAAACTATTATTGTTTCTAGAATGGAATGGAATCTGAAGGAGTTCTGCTTTGGAGCCCAGCCAATAGGGTACTTTTACTAAAGTTTTGAGTTTATTTTTAAGATGATTCTATCAGTCTGGATCTAGTCAGGAAAACAAAATCCATGACAGGAAGTTGAGTAAGAAGGGTTCTATTTAGAGAATAGTTATAAAGTATAGGACAAACAGAAAGGGCAAATCAAGGGGGATGACACAACATGAAGATTAAAGCCACTACCATGCCTTGGGCTGGAGAAACAATGAAGGAGGTGTTCCCAGTGCCCTGACGGTAGCAGGAATTAGGACCACAAAGGAGATGCATCCAATCCTAGAGATGCAGCGCCAAACCGAGAGAGCAGGGAAGGACATACCTTGGCTTCTTTCTCCTTCTACCCTCCAGTCTCCGGTTCCGTCTCCCGCCAGCCAAACCCACACTGAAGCCAGATGGGAAACGAGCTCAGGAAATGTCATTTGCAGGACTCATCCCAGGCAGAGCAGATGCACGGTATCTAAAAGCAAGTAGGACAATTGCTCATATCTTATTGCAAGGAAATACAGAACTCTAAGTTTTATTCAGGCAGGATATACTCTAGGTGGATAGGGTCTTTTTATTTCATCTTTCCGTTACGGGTTTCGCTTTCTTATCTGACTGCTACCACCATGATGCCTGCTTTCACTTTAGCACACGCATTCAAACACGAACCAGTTCTACCCATTGGTTCTTCTTGTCACATCTGAGATAATCTAGGAGTTTCAAAAGTAAATAAGGAAATAAAAATACTGGGAATAAAGAGTCTTTACGTCTGTTGCATCCATGGCAAGCTTGCCCCAGGATTCTCTTCTTCTGCATGCTCTCCTGGGACACCTAAAGTTTAGCCCAAAAGCCTGGAACAAGCTGCCTGGGTCTATTTCTTTTTGGTTTCTGGCCTTTCTCCACTTTAATAGCTACCTCTTGCCCTCAAGAACCCTCAAGATATCTTGACCCTTTCATGTCAGATCAAGAGAAAGCATTTGTCCCAATTTGCAGGCTACACCATTTTCCAATTCCTGAAAGAAATATCTGCCCAGGTGACCGGCAATAATAAGTCCCATCCTTAAGTGTGGTCCTTCCCCTTACGTGCAGGGCTGTGATTTTACTCTTGCTGCATATCTTGCAGTATATTTTAACTCATATAGCAGTTACTGAACTTATATAATCAATGCACATACAGTCCACATTGCTGAACTCTGATTTTGGTTCACTGATACTAAGCGAATCCCAGGGTGCCAGTGAAAACTTCTTTTTCAATGGATACTAATGACATCCAAGCTTTTTCACCTGGCGTTCTCCTGTACCTAAATGTGGTTGTGTGATGGAAATGACATTTTCTCCCTCTGTGGGAGGAACTCTAGCACGTTCTTGTAACTGAAACAAATGTTAATGTGGTGAGTGCGCCCATCTTCTTTTGGTCAGAATGATTTTTCACATTGAATAGTATAACCCAGTGAGAGAAAAGTAAACAAAACATTTATTGTTCGGAGAAATGAACGAAAGAATGAATGTTTGGTGAAGTTTTATTTCTTGTTCCCTTGCAGACATTTAAACCACAGACTGAGAAAACTAAGCAAGACTGTGTGGAAGAACAGAGGGTAAACAGAATTATTCTTCTCAAATAAATCCATTTTAACTCTGTAAAGGAAAAAGTCAGTAAAAGGAAAATTTTAACTGTCAAAATATTCCTGTGTACTTAGAATGGAAAAGCAAAATTACACAACATAATTTGGGCACTCTAATTCACACAATGTGTGACAGAAAAGAGAAAAGCATTCTAACCAGAGATTTCTCTTCAATGTGATTTCTTCCTTCACAAGGATAAGCGAGTAAAAATTCTGGGCTACTATTATTAGGAAACAACATTTTCCCACATATGTACATAAAAACAAAGCAATAACTGAGACAGAAAACAGAGGGAAGAGCATTAACAAGTCTTAATGGGGAATTCTGTTCACATGGAGTTAGTTTCCCATATGATCCAGAAAGTTAAATAAGTTCCCTCAGCTTTTCATGTCGCCAAATTGCAGCTTACTTCTGCCTGCCACGGTTTCTTTTGGCAGCCTCAAAAAATTCTGTTCTAAGAACTAACAATCTTCTGTTCTCTGTCTCAGCTGAAAATTACAAAGGCAAAACCTGAAAATTTAAGAGCCTGAAAGTTCATGCTGTGAATTTTGCCAATTTGACATCAGACATGTATACTGGAAAAATCGACCTTTGTTCTAATCTCCTCACCCCTTCCCACCTGAATATATTTCCAAGTGTTCCATTTCCACTGAAATTTGGTAATCATATTGACACACCCTGGGCAAGAGAGAGTCAGTTGATAGTCATCTTTAGGGAAAACAGATTTAGGGACTCACAGAAAAGAAAGGAACAAGTGGCTATCTTCAGGGGCCGGCTGGCACTCGCCCTCCAGTGGTTATAGGAAGTACTACATTTGTCAGATGCAGAATTAGCTTTCGCCTGTTTTACAATACCATGTAGTATCAAAAAGAGAGCCAGAAATCTTCTTAGAAAAAGATAAACCCGTCTTAATATAATGTTGTGTTTTTGTAGATAACGTACAAGGGCCACCATGAGAAAAATGGGTATTATGTTTTTAAGTATGTTTACACATCACCTGGGAGGAAAAATCAAACTAATATAAAGGTAAGCTGAGTCTCTGAGTAATGATCCTTATGATGAGCCTAACTTTGGACTAACGCTATGGGAAACTATAGCAGAGCCTATCTGGTGACTGGTGGCTTTGTCCCTTTCCCATAGTCCTAGGCTCCTCGTGTGTCTGCTATGGAACTCTGTGTTCCAGAGTCTTCCTGATACAGATGGGCCACCTGTGCCCTGGCCCTAATCCTGCCCTGCCTCAGGACCTACTGTGGCAGGTGTGGTACTGGTGGACCCCATGAATTTTTTGTGTTAATGCTTCTGATTAACGTTTGGTCTTTTATAAGGAGGTTTTCTGGACATATTCTACCATATGCTCTAATGCTGACGATTAAAAGGCTATTAGGAGAAAGCATTTTGGCTTAAAAAGTGACACATTTCAGTGTTCCTTAAATTCATTTCACAGATGACTCCATCTGTTTCAGAAAGCTCCAAAGAGAAAGAATAAGGGCCTTGTCACTGGAATGGAACAATAATCCTTTTCACTCAGTCCTTTCTCGCAGATTCATTGGCCAAAGAGCTGGAAACAGCTTAAAATGCCATCAGCAAAAAGGACTATTTACTTTTTCCAAATCTGGCTTCATTTCCCATGAAAGTAGTAGTTTCCTTTCAGAATGTTGTTTCGTTCAGCTCAGCTTGATATTCTTTAGATGCGTCTCTAAGACTAACTGCCTGTTAAAGTTTTATTGTAACAAATGTGAATTGAGCTCTTTCTATTGTGCAAGATACTGTGTGAGATAAAACTATTGAGAAAACCTAATTCTTTCTCTCCAGGATCTTAGAAACAAACAAACAAACAAACAAACAAACAAACAAACAGTCCTTACAAAAGTCATTATAACCCAAGACAGAATGTACAAAGTGCTGTGTGAGTGGTCCCTAAAAAATCATGCTTTAGGGCTTGGAGTAGAAAAAGATTAATTCCCAGTCTGGTATTCAGGAAAAGCTACCTAATGGAAATAATTGAGCTGGGTCTTGGAGGATGAGTAGGATTTGAGCAAACAAGTAGGTGGGAGAGGCCATTCTCCATGAAAAGAATATTATAAGTGAAGATGTAAAGATAGAAAAGCAGAGCAGAGTAAAGCAGACCAGCCAACTGATACACAGATCATTATATAGTCAATAATGCAATCAGAAATCACTTAACATAAGCAAATGCAGAAATAATTGACCATAACACACCACAATTTAAAAGGTATTATGTTTTCATTTATAAAAGAAACCTATTCAGTCTTTAGTAAAATGCACACAATTTATTATACATTTATTATACAATTTAGTATACATGCTACTGTTTTAAAAGCAGCAAAAGCACCAAATATAAAGCAAAACTTCCCACTTCAGAGTAGAGAGGAAAAAAATTAAGAAGGGATTATTATAATCTACTGATTTTCTAACGCATTTGCTTCATTCAAAAAGATATATTATCAATGAGTAAATAAACTTGATTTCAAAAGAAAATATAAATGTCCATGTAAAATTTTCCAAAATTTAATGTCTTAAAATAAGTCAAATGCTTAAAATCCTTTTTAATTTAGAAATAATTCACTATAATTTTTTTTCTATTATATTTTTCCTCAGATCAAAATCTCACTTTTTTTCAGAATATACCTGCCAAATAAAAGACTAGTGAATAATGATGTCTTACCTCCCACAAATAGATCATTTCAAATTATATCTTAAAAATGCTACTTTAAAAAGTTAGAACTTTTGTATACAATATATTAGTCAGCTTCATAAGAATAGAGGGCACTTCCACAAACTATTTTTATTTTGAGACTCAAGTGTGAGCTGACTCAACAATTTCCCCACTGCTTCCAAGATTAATAAGATACATGTATAAAAGGAGAACAGCACTATAGTTAAGGATGAGAGAGAGAGAGAGAGAGAGAGAGAGAGAGAGAGAGAGAGAGAGAGAAAGAGAGAGAAAGATTATGAGAATGGGAGAGAGAATAATTATTTTAAAAAACTGAATTCCATATCACTTGCACAGACTCACTAGTCAAAAGATGAGGAACACACGCTACCCTCCTTAAATTTGGATCCTCCTTTAAAATCAGGCCCTAATCTGCATTTCCAATTTATTTCTTATTCCCTCCTTTAGGATTTCTCTATTCCAAAGTTAAAGTTTTATTCCAATTAGTATTCAAATATTTCCTGTTTCGGAACATTTGAATACACTGCTTACTTTTAAAATATTTTCAGTACTTCTCTTCCGTGTGTCTGAATCTTACTCATCCTTTAAGCTCATTCTTTTTTCTCCATGAAAAATGCTTTGGCCATTCCAGAATTATCTCTACCAACAAACCTCTATTGAGTTAATAGAATCTTTTTATTAAGCATCAGATATATATATATATATATATATATATATATATATATATATATATATGCAAAAAAAGTATGCACATTTTAAGAGGAAAAAACTGTATTAAAATTGTAATACTCAATATATACCAATAACGAAAGATGAATCACGTTTGACTTCTGCAATTACAAGATGTGCTCAAAGAGGTTACTGTCAGTATCCAGACACTTCTGATTATGACAAACTACTGCTTGAGCAACGTTGAATAGTGTCTACTTGTATACATTTTTTTGGCACACTGATATATGTATACATATATATATGTATATATATTTATATATATGTTTATATATACACACATATATGTATATGTATACATATATGTATATATATTGCCTAAGAATTATTAGGTTTTTAAAATTTAACATAAAATAATCACTTTATGTTGAAAATTATACTTTAGCAGGAAGAAAAAAGCAAAGACAATATTGCCCTTCACCATTCTGGCAAGAGAAGAAATCAAGAGTCAGCACCTAAAGAAAATATTGTCGAGGAAAGACAGAAAGACTTGCTCCTTGTTGGAGCCAATAAAAATAACCAAAGTAGCAAATCCCAAAATCTTTTTGAAAATAGACAGACAGTGAATGAAGACAACAGTATTAGTAACAAAGAAAATGCCCACAATAACCTAGAGATGTACACTTATCCTGAATCCACTGGAAATAATGGGGCTGAGGATGGAGGTGATGCTATCAGCAAACTACATGACCAAGAAGAATATGGTGCAGTTCTCATCAGAAATAATATGCAACATATAACGGAGCCAGGAGCCGTGATCGAACTCTTGGGGGAAGGAAAAACAGAGATCAAACACAGGAATGTTCTCAGCAAAATTCCAGCAAGTGCAAACTATGCTAAAGCCCCATCAAAAGGTAAGAAGAATCATCAAAGAGATCCACAAGCCCAGAATATTCCAGTAAAGAGCAAAAGCATCCACCATATCCAAGACAACACTGACTATCTAAAACAGCTCCGAAAAATTAAAAAAATCCCCAGTGATTTTGAAGGCAGTGGGTACCCAGATATTCAAGAAAGGGGGGATAATGATATCTCTCCTTTCAGTGGAGATGGCCAACCTTTTAAGGACATTTCTAGTAAAGGAGAAACTATTGATCCTGATTTAGAAGGTATAGATAGTCAAACAGAGTTCCCCGGCCCAAATGAAGCTGAGACTATTAATCCTGAGGCAGGAGGGCCAGGTTACAATGATATCCCAGAGAAAGAAGAAAATGGCAGAAGTACCACTGGAACCAGGGATGAGACAGCACAAGAGGCAAATACTGCTGATGTAAGCCTAGTGGAGGGCAGCAATGACATCATAGGTAGCACTGATTTTAAGAAACTCCCTGGAAAAGAAGGAAACAGAGTGGATGCTGGCAGCCAAAATGCTCACCAAGGGAAAGTAGAGTTTCATTACCCTCATGTACCCTCAAAAGAGAAAAGAAAGGAAGGCAGCAGTGATGTTGCTGAAAGTACTAATCATAATGAAATTCCAAAAAATGGCAAAGGGAGTAGTAGCAAAGGCACAGAACATTCTAACAGGAATCAAGTGACCCCAAGTGAAAAACAAAGATTTCCTAGCAAGGGCAAAAGTCAGGGCCAGCTCATTCCTTCTCATGGTCTTGATAATGAAATTAAAAATGAAATAGGTTCCCATAGTGGCCCCAATAATGAGGAGACTCTAACAACACACAGCAGAAAACATCATCATGTACCCCACAGACATAATAATTCTATGTGGAATAAAGGTATGCCACAAAGGAAAGGCTCCTGGGGTTACAGAAAAACACATTCCAACAGGAGGTTCAGGCCTCCTAAAAAGCCGGACAGTAGTGAATCATCTGACAGCGGCAGTTCAAGCGAGAGTGATGGTGACTAGTCCATGAGAAATTCCCAGCAGGATAAAGATTGGAATTCCTAGTCATCTGTGATTTGATGGTAAAGGAGAGCCACCTAATAGCAAAGCAGGTGAAGGACAGAGCAGGGAGCTAAGTAAGCCAAGAAACCTGCCCTCCTGGGGAGAACTGTTACTCTTTTAATGGTCATTGTATGAAATTCTATTCAAAGCTATGACTTTTTCTAAGGAAAAAAATTCATCAAGGATTTATGGAATAGGTAACATTTAAATAGGTGTCATATAAAAATAGTTTATGAATGTCACAAAAGCCTTCCTTTGTTGTTGCTCTATAGACATAAAAATAAACCCTATTTCTCGTCTAGTAATCTGTAATAAATGATCTATAAGAAAGTCTGTTATCTGTGGTGCTTCATTTCAGAGGCAATAATATTAGTTCTGCCTCTGGCAAAGGCAGTGGTACGAAATTAATCTGCTGAATAAAGCTTGGAAGCATTCCCTCATCCCATTCTGCTTAGGTTAGCTAGCATTTCCTTTTGCCTCTGACCTCCCTCTGGCCTAATAAAGATATCCTGCTTCATAGCCATCTACACTCTTTTCCTCCGTTTAACATTTATAACTTCTCATAAGGCACATTTTATTTCCTGAAACAAATCTCCATGTGATCACTGTTCTTAATTCTACCTCCTTCCAAAGAGAAAGAGAACCTGAAAGAAATGCTAAGTGAACTTGAAAGCAAGGATTATCTTTTTTCCTAATTTAATTTCTATCTTCTAGGTCTAATAGAAATCAGTATCAATGAAAAGACTTCTTCAAATATCACCTAATAAATTAGTCATCATCAGAATTCCAGAAGAAACAATTCCTATACTTTGTTATTTTTATAAAAGGCAATTTGGCAAGCATATGCATGTGTGTGTGCACACACACGCACGCACACACACACACACACACACACAAAACTGGAAGCAATTAATGTAGTTAAGAAAATTATGTCAGAATTTAAATTGCAGCTAAATCCATTGAAATCAACCTGCTACTTCTATCCCATATTATAGCACACTTGTACATGTGAATGGTCTGATCACATGGAAAACACGTGGCATTTTAAAGAAATAAAAGAGCTACAAGAGAAAAACGAATGTTTTCTTTAGGTAATTACATGTGGGACCTTCCCAAGACCACCTGTTGTCCTCTGCTATCTAGTGGAGAAATGATGTTTCCATTTTCTGGTCATATTTTGTTTCCTCTCTCCCAGCTTTAGTGTTCATGCATATTTATTCAAATTTTCTTCATCCATTTAAGGGACACTAGCAGTGTTCAACGTCCGCAATGCGTTACTATGGGATGCAGACATGAAAGGGTCAGTGCAGAGTGGAAGAAGCTGAGCTATGGAAGTGCAGCCTTGCCATCAGGCAGTGG
Source organism: Rhinolophus sinicus (assembly GCF_057876585.1). Taxonomy (NCBI): domain Eukaryota; kingdom Metazoa; phylum Chordata; class Mammalia; order Chiroptera; family Rhinolophidae; genus Rhinolophus; species Rhinolophus sinicus. The sequence continues at coordinate 169,182,979 of NC_142501.1, forward strand.
GTCTGCGTTTTCATCAAAACCAGGTTTCAGCCATCAAGCAACACTAGCTTCACTTTAAAAAATACATAAATAAATAAACAAACAAAGATTCTCAAAATAGGGACGAAAATTTCAGCCTCAAAAATCTGCCTTATACATTACATAGTGATTGAAATGGACATAGTCTGCCACCTTGTGCCCAAAAAGATCCTCCAGGCTCTGGTATTTATTCCCATGTCTGCGGCTACTTTCTCCAATCCCTCCCTTTTAGATTTCTCTGCTTGTAAATATCTAACCTTGATTTTGCATTCCTAGTAAATCTGTTCTTGACAATGCCAGCCAGTCAGGGCAAGACATCTGATTTTGTTTGGCATACCACTCAGTTCAATTGATACACACTTACTGAATGAACACGTTTTACAAAATTCCATGGGGATCAAAAGAAGAAGAGAGGAGATGCTCCGGGCCCTTATTAAGATGATATGTTAGTTAAGTTGAAAGGTATACAAAAGATGTAAGACAGACTGTGGTAAGTTCAATAACAGAAATATAAAGTGACTATAGGAGTTGAGGACAGAGATGAACTCTAGCTGAAGGAAAGAGCAAAGATATAGTAAAATCCATTTTCCTTAAGGCATTAATTACACATTCAGAGGGGCTAGAGATAATAAGTTCGAACAGGCAAATGAGGGCTTGACAGTTGATGACCATAAATGATACTACATATATAGGTGTTTTAGAGCTTAAGAAAGATAACTTCAGACATAGGATGGGGAAGTGGTGATGGGTGAGATGGGGTAGTGGGAGTTGGAAGGCTGAAGACTAGCAGTAAGGACACCCAAAGGGCTGTTGCTATAACCTAAAAGAAGTTTAACATTGCCTCCTCACTTAGTCTTTAGAACCTGCTTTGAACTATGTACGTAGGCACTCAAGGTCGCATTAACTTCAAAGACTATGGTGCTTTCCCAAAAGCCCATGTTTCAAAAACAGCTTCTAATAAGGTAAACTCTGTTAGTCAAGATCCTGATACCTAGAATTAGGTGTTAAAATATAGCATTAGATGGCCCAAAAAACTGGGAGCAGAAGAGGAAGAGTGGGTAATAAAGGTTTAGAAAAAACTTAGGAGGAAATCCAGAAAACATGAAGAGCAAAACTCCAATACAATTTCAAGGCCAGAAACCCAGATGAGAAAAAAAAAAAAAAAAAAGATGAGTGGATTCACACAATATCTGCAAGAAAATCTACACGAACATATATGGTTTAGACTTTATATAATAAAGACAAGAGCTGCAATTGGACTCTGCCTTATTAAATGAACAATACACTATACATTCATGAGGATAGACTACACTAGCATATATGGTCCCTATTTAGAAATGTGGTTATTGCTATATTTGAACTTTAAGTAGACTGTTACTATTGTTAGGTTAATAGATTAGTAGTAGATTTAAACAATTTTAATTTAACAAGTTTTATTTAAAACAATAAGCTAGAGAAGCCTCTGAAAGATCTCACAGAAACAAAGAAAGCATAAAACATTTAAAGAAAATGGCTAATGAGAATAAGAATATCCCACCGGATAGAGGGACATTTAAAATACAGCTTAACAACAAAAACAATTTTATGATTATAAATTAGAACATACTTTGAAGTAGACTTTTCAGGAAACATATAAATCCTGAAAAATTTTAAAACCTGTATATATCATTAACCATGAAAGAAACTGAAAAATGTTATCAAAAATTGTATCTCAAAAATCATGCCTCAAAAAATCCTCAGGTTTTACTAGTGTGTTCATTCATAATTTTAACAAATGGATGATTGGCACGATACACACACTGTGCAGTTTTGGAAATAGTAGAAAAGATGGAAAGCTGCCCACTTCATTTTATGAAGCTAATATGGCCTTGATATCAAACCCTCCAAAAAATAGAACAAAATAAGAAAACCATAATACAAACATCACTGATGAACATAGATTAGAAAAATCCAAGTAGTTTAATTGCAAAAATACTTTTAAGGAGTCATTCAGTATGACGAAAAAGAGCATATCTGAGAAAAACAAACACAGCTTAATGTTATGAAATCTAGTCCTATAATACATCACATCAGTAACTCCACTTGCATCAAAAAAAGATAATGTCATTCATTCCACAAATATTAGAGTTGAGTGCAGTTCAGTTCAGATCATTTGACTGTCTACTATGTGCCAGATCCTGTCATTGGTGCTGAGGATGCCTTCATGGCGCTTACATGTGAATGGGAGAAAGACAGGCAGGATACAAACAAACAAACAAATAAACAAACAAAAATAAAATAAAGAGAGAGTATGTTAGATGGTGATAAATGTTATGGAGAAAATAAAGCAGGGAAGGATGATAGGAATTGCCATTTTAAATAGGATGATCAGAGAAGACTGCACTGAGGTGACATTCAAGCAGAATTCTGAGGAAGATGAGGGAGCTCGCTAGGTGAACATGAAGGAGAGAAGCATTTCGGGCAGAATGAACAGCAAGTGTGAAGGCACTGAGGCAGCGTCCTACCTGGTGTACTGAGGACAGCAGGAAAGCCAACATGGTTTGAGTGGATGTGCAAGGGGGAGTGGTAAGAAGATCTGATCAGGTACAAGCACTGGAGGCAAAGAAGACAGAGCCTTGTAGGAGAGAGGTGGAAATCCAATAGAAGACTGTGAGCAAAACGTGGATGGCCCAACTTATCTTAAAAAAATAACTCAGGCTACTGTGGCAGAGAACAGAATGCAGGCTGGTAAGGGTGGAAGTCCGGTAAGGTCTACAGGCTGCTGTGATAATCTAGATGAAAGGGATGGCAGGAAGTGGTCGGCTTCTGTGTGTGTGATGAAGCATGAGCTGACTAGATGTACTGATGATTTGGGTGTGAGGATTTAAAAGAAAGAAAAGAGGCACAAATGACTTTACATTTTTGGACTGAGAAAGTGGAAGGATGCAAAATGTCATTCTCAAATACTTAACACCCATTTCTGATTTTCAAATTATTAGCAAACAAGGAATACCAGGGAGTGGTGTACTCTAAAAATGATAAAGAGTGTATATCTTAAAAACAGCTAATATTGGGAATAATGGTGAAATACCAGTGGCATTCAGATTTAATTTTAAAAAACAAACAAAAATTTATCATGAAGAAAAACTGGGAAAACTCTAAATATCCTTCAATAGTAGATCGAGCAAATTGTGGTACAGTTATACAATGAAGTTTTAAAATAATTTAAAAATATTTAGTAATATGGTGAAATGACTCATTAAGTTAACAGAACAGGATACCAGACAGAATATAAAGTCTGATACAAGTTTTTTAAAAATGTATGTAAATATATATTTATAAAAGGGACTAGAAGAGAAAATGTGATGCATCTGTAAATGATTTTTTCCTTCACGTTTTTCTATGTTCTTTGTAAATTTATATACTGACTTTTTCATTTCTTTTATGATCAGAAACACTATAAACATTATTCTGAAAGAGAAATACATTCAAACTGAGTCAAGGCTTACTCTCACATGCTTTCAGTAAGTGATAAACAAGCAAGAGTCAGCTTACAAAATAATGAAGCCTCTTTATTTACTCAGAACTGCACAATCACTGTAAGACCATATATTGGAGAGCCAGAGTGGAGACTAGTTTCCATTGGCTGCTGAGAGGCTCAGAGGGGGAGGGCCCGAGGGGGCTTTCACACCTGGATTTTCCATCTTCATTGACCCCTCCAATCTCCCCCTCCTTGTCATAAAACATGCTGGCCCAACTAAGGGTCCTTCCCTTGGAAAGGGCTCATTCCTTTCAACAAACCAGGTCTCTGTGAAGACAGAACTCCAACCCTGAACAGATCACAAAGGCCGGCTTTATAACAGAGCATCACAAACTCATGGATTATTGCTCACAAATTCTGCTAACTGAAAAGTCTATTTGCAGGAACAGTCTCCCAGAACCCAGATCTTTGGGAAACATAAGGCAGCAAATACAGTTCTGATCTGTCCATTGCGACCTTTGCTCCTTTTACACTTTCAACTCTTGCTCCTTTGGTTCCTCTTTGCTACCTTGTCACACTTCCTGTTCTGTCTTTCACAGAGACATACGCTGCAGTTATATCCTGTTAGAATGACCAATTCGTACGTGACCTGAAGGCTTGCCACAGCTCTATAGCCACCATGTCATTTCCACAGGGTGGTGAGCTGAGGAAGCATCTATACACTGGCAACAAGTTCTTTTTCACAAGAGCCTGTCTAAAGGTCCATGTTTGAAGGGTGTCTTGTAAGTTTCCATCATTTGTTGATGGAGGTAATCCACAAGGGTATATTCTCTCGTCATCATAACCTGAAAGCATTCTCACATGTCAGGTTAACACTGAGGAAGATCTGGCCGTAGATCTAGAGGACACCTAGGAGACTGATTGGAAGGTTACTGGGAAGATGCCCGTGCTAGTGATTCCAAACTTTGGCTCGTATTGAAATCACTTGAGTGACCTGTTAAAAATGAAGATCCCTGGGCCCCATTTACGGACTTATATGACAAACATTACTTATTCTGTCTACTCACTAATACAGTGTTTCTGAGATCAACTCCAGACCATCTGCACCAGAATCACCTCTTTGCTAAAAGTACCACTTGCTGTCTTCACGTAATCCTTCTAGGATATCAGCACTTGTAGAACTCTCATTCTTGTTAAATGCTTGCACAGAATTTCACTGCTTAAATTTATTGTCATTTTTTAGCCAAACCTTATTGATGAACATTTAAGTAGGTTTTAGTAGATATTATTGAAACCACTATTAAAATAACCATCTTTGTGTGTCTTTGGGCATAGCAGTAGGGTAAATTCTAGCAGTGACAAACCTATTTTACGTACCAGTGATACAAAGATGCAACACTAAGTTGCATATGCCTGAAACCAGGTTCTTTGAACAAGTAGGTAAATACTGCACTTTACAAAAATTTGCCTCTGTGACGCTTCATTTCACACTAAATATGCCTCCAGAGCAGTTAATCCCAAACACTGGTTGGTGGTAGACTAGGTCCAATAGAGTCATCTTAAGATCTTTAAAATAAGGAAGAACCCCTGGAGCCCCATCTCCAAAGATTCTGATTCCAGCCTCAGATGGGTCTCAGGAATCTGTAGTTTAGGAAAATTCCAGGTGATATGATTGCACAGCCAGCTTTGAGAGTCTCTGTCCTGACCCATATTCAAGAGTCTCTACCTGTCAAAATGGCCACCATCAATAAATCAAAAAACAAGTGTTGGCAAGAATGTGGAGAAAAGGTAATTTTGGTGTACTATTGGTGAAATTGCAAATTGGTGCAGCCACTATGGAAAATAATCTGGAGGTTCCTCAAAAAATTAAAAATGGAGCTACCTTATAACCCAGCAATTCCACTTCTGAGCATTTATCTGAAAAAATCCAAAATACTAATTAGAAAAGATATATGCACCCCTCTGTTCACTGCAGCGCTATTTACAATAGCCAAGATATGGAAGCAACCTAAGTGCCCATCAATAGACAATTGGATAAAGATGCTGTACATATATACAATGGAATATTACTCAGCTATAAAGAAGAATGAAATCTTACCCTTTGCGACAACATGGATGAATGCAGAGCGTATTAAGCTAAGTGAAATATGTCACACAGGAAAAGACAAATACCATACGATTTCACTTATATGTAGAATCTAAAGAACAAAATAAACAAAACAGAAACAGACTCATAGATTCAGAGAACAAACAGATGGTTACCAGATCAGGGAGAGTGGTTTGGGGGGTTGGGTGAAAAAGGTGAAGGGATTGAAAAGTACAAATGGGTAGTTACAAAATAGTCACGGGGATGTAAAATACAGCATAGAGAATATAGGCAATAATGTTGTAATAATTATGTATAGTGCTAGGTGAGTACTAGACTAATTTTTGAGATAATTTCATAAATTATATAAATGTCTAAATTAATATAAAATAATATTGAATCTCAAAAATAAAATAAAATAAAATATGAAATAAAAAAGCCTCTTAAGTTAAAAACCAAATGGTCACTAGATGGCAACCTTGATCACTTTTTTTAAACCACTGAAAAAATTACGCAGAACACTTAATAGATATAGTCTTTTTTTCTTCTCATTCATGATTAGATTTGGAGAGGATATCTCCCTATAGAAAGTTATATATATTTTTAATACACAAACAGGTGCCTCTCTTTTATAATGCCCATATCCCATTACTTTTGAACTGCGTTATCAAAAACAAGGGCTCTTTTTTCACATCCCAGTGACTATTTTGTGACTACCAATTTGTACTTTCTAATCTTTCACCTTCTTCCCCATTGAATGTCAACTATAATTATATATATATATAATCTCCAAGGGATGTAAAGTACAGCATAGGGAATATACTCAATGGTATAGTAACAGCTATACGAATGTCAGAGGGGGAGAAGACTGGGAGGGGGGGTTGTCACTTTGAAGGGTTATAAATGTCTAATCATTATGTTGTTTTATACACCTGAAACTAATCATAAAAAATGTAAAAAAAAAACAAAAAACACATACATAAGGGCTCTTTTGTTTAAATAATAGTCCCCCCGGAAATTTTTAATCCAGTTTTTGTTTGTATACACCTCTCCTATAAAGCCCTGAATTTCCTGTTTCCTAAGATAATAGCTGTATTTTATCTTAACTAAAAATATCTCTTTCCTTTATTACTAATGTCTGGATCTCATTAAAGCCAAAGACCAGCTGTACTCAGTTTTGTGAGGCTAAACACCCTAACATTAACACTGCCATTTTTTGCTAACTCTGCCTATAGAGATGCATAGAGTCTTGGAAGAAATGTTAGAGGTCATTCAGCCCAGGGCATCTAAAGCAGGATCACATTCTTTTATCCCTACTAGCTGGTCATTTTGTCACGCTTACTTACATTAACATGGAACTCACCACCTTGCACTTCTGTTTTTAGGCAGAATGATTCATTCTTTTTCCACATGACATCTTTCATGTTCTGTACCCTTCTCCTCATGAAATTAAACATTTTCCAATGACCTTTCATGTGACCCATCACTATGCTTGTCACCTCCAATTTCTGTCCACACATCTCAGCACACAGCGCTGACAGTACCTCCCTTATTCTGGGCACTCATTCCTGTTAATATGGTCTAGGATCGTGTTAGAGCCTTGGCATCTAACAAATGTCTGTGCCAGTGGTTGGCCCAAAATACAGGCTGAATTAATATTGGTTTCCTTTGCTTCTCATTTAATTTCTAATTATATAAGTACCACCCTCTTTCTTATTTTTGTTTGCTTGTTGCTTATTCCATCAGAACCAGTATTAGGCCAGCTCTGCCTTTATACTATATTATGTAACTTATTTTAAGAATTAAAATGCATAATGTAATATTTTACAATACTATTTTATCAAGGTTTTTTGAATCTTGATTTTAGGATGCTATATATTAACTATCACTCCGAATTTTTTGAGATGCAATATTATAACATTTTAGGCATTCATCTCAGTTATTACTAAGAATTTTGAACAGGGCAGAGGCTAGGGCAGTAAGTACCCTGTTACATGCTGGTGTTGGCTTTCCTCAGTTCTTCAACATTTTCTAAATCTATAAGACCAGTAACACTATTAAAATAAGAATAGTTAAATCAGAATAGTGACAAAACTATATAAAAGTTGTGATAATAAAGATTTAAAAAAAAATATCCTCTCTCCACTTCTTTTTAACATGGTACTAGAAGTTCTTACTAATGCAATATGGCAAAAAAGGGAGTGGCATACATACTAAGAAAGAAGACATAAAACTGATTTTGTTCACAGATGATATGAGTGCCTGTATAGAAAACCCAAAAGAATAAACAACAAAACTCCTGGAGCTAATAAATGATGATAGCAAGCTTGCAGGATACAAGTTAATATACAAAATCAAACACTTCCCTATATTCCAACAAGGAACAAGTGGAATTTGCAATTAAAAACACAATACCACTTACATTAGCGCCCCCCCAAAAATTAAATACTTAGGTATAATCTAATGAAATATGTAGAAGATCTATATGAGGAAAATTACAAAACTCTGATGACTGAAATCAAAGAACTAAATAAATCGAGAAATAGTCCATATTTATGAAGAGAAGGCTCAATATTGTCAAGATATCAGTTCTTCCCAACTTGAGCTATAGATTCAATGCAATCCCAATCAAAATCCCAGCAAGTTATTTTATTTCATGACAAACTGATTCTAGAGTTTATATAGAGAGGCAAAAGACCCAGAATAGCGAACAAAGTATTGAAGGAGAAGAACAAAGTTGGAGGACTGACATTACCTGATTTCAAACTTACTATAAAGCTGCAGTATGATATTGTTGAAATAATAGAAAAATAGACCAATAAAACAGAATAGAGAGCCCAGAAATAGACCCATATTAATATAGTCAACTGATCTTTGACAAAAGATCAAAGATAATACAATGGAACAAAAATAGTCTCTTCCACAAATGGTGTTGTAACAACTGGATATCCATGTGCAAAAAATTGAATCTAGATACAGACTTTAAAACCTTCACATAAATTAACTCAAAATGGATCATATAATTAAAGGTAAAATTCAAAGTTATAAAACTACTAGAAAACATTGGAGAAAACCTAGATGACCTGAGTACAGTGATGACTTTTTGATAAAACATTAAAGGCATAATCCATGAAAGAAATAGTTGGTAAGCTGAACTTCTTTAAAATTAAAAGCTTCTTCTCTGTGAAAGACAATGTCAAGAGAATTAGAAGACAGGGTACAGACAGGAAGAAAATATTTGCAAAAGACACATCTGGTAAAGAACTGTTTTCCAAAATATACAAAGAATTCTAAAATTCAACATAAGAAAACAAGCGACCTAACTAAAAAATGGGTCAAAGACCTTAACAGACATCTCACCAAAGAAGATATACAAATAGAAACTAAGCATATGAAAAGATGCTTTATACTACTGTTATCAGGAAATGCCAATTAAAACAATGAGATACCACTACATACCTATCAGAAAGGCCAAAATCCAGACAGACAACACCAAATGATATCAGGACGTGGAGCAACAGGAACTGTCAGATATTGCTGCTGGGAATGCAACATGGTACAGATACTTTGGAAGACAGTTTGGCAGTATCTTACAAAACTAAACATACTATTGTTATATGATCCAGCAAACACTCTCCTTGGTATTTATCTAAAAAGGTTGAAAACACATCTATACAAACATCTGTACAGGGATGTTTATAACAGCTTTAGTCATACTTGCCAAAACTTGGAAGCAACCAAGATGTCCTTCAGTGGGTTAATGGATAAATAAATTGTGAACTATCTAGACAATTGAATACTACCAAGTTTTCCTGAAAATTACACCCAGCCAGATCATCAGCTCTAATGCGTCTTTTGGAGCAAAAATTAATATAAGACCTGGTCTTATTTTAATACAATATAAAACAAGGTATTATATTATACTATACTATATTATACTATATTATACTATACTATACTATACTATACTATACTATACTATACTATACTATATTAATTATATTATATTATATTATATTATATTATATTATATTATATTAAATATTATATAAGACCAGGTCTAATCTAATCTAATCTAATATAATACCAGGTCTTATATTAATTTTTGCTCTAAAAGATGCATTAGAGCTGATGGTCTGGCTAGGTCTTATTTTCAGGGAAAAATGCTAAGGAGAAATGAGCTATTCAGCACTAAGGAGAAATGAGCTATGAAAACGTGCAAAGATATGGAAGAAAGTTAAGTTCATATTACTAAGTGAAAGAAGCCAATCTGAAAAGGCTGTATACTATATGATCCCAACTATATGATATTCTAGGAAATGCAAAACTATGGAAATAGTAAAAAGATCAGGCGGTGGGGGGAGAGAGAGGGCTGGGGGCACGGATAGGTAGGGCAAAGAAGATTTTTAGGGCAGTGAAAATATTCTGTATAATGTTATAATTATGGATATACAGAGTTATGTGAGGTCTGGCAATTAAGTTCGCGAACTGGTTGCAATGGTGTTGCTAACCTTTTTTTGATTCATTATGAATTTGTACCAACTGGACAAACAGCTAACCAAGTTTACTACTTGGAAGTGCTGAAAAGGCTGCACGGGAAAGTTAGATGACCTGAGCTTTTCGCCAACAATTCATGGCTCTTGCATCATAACAATGCACCAACTCACACCGCACTGTCTGTGAGGGAGTTTTTAGCCAGTAAACAAATAACTGTATTGGAACACCCTCCATACTCACCTGATTTATCCCAAAGATAAAGGAACTACTGAAACGAAGACATTTTGATGAAATTCAGGACATCAAGGGGTAATACGATGACAGCTCTGATGGCCATTTCAGAAAAAGAGTTCCAAAATTGCTTTGAAGGGTGGACTAGGTACTGGCATTGGTGCATAGCTTCCCAAGGGGAGGACTTCAAAGGTGACCATAGTGATATTCAGCAATAAGGTATGTAGCACTTTTTCTAGGGTGAGTTCGCAAACTTAATTGTCCAACCTTGGTACCTTTGTCCAAACCCATAAAATGTACACTATGGGTGAACCCTAGGTAAACTATGGACTTGGAGTGATTATGATACGTCAATGTAGGTCATCCTTGGTAACAAATGTACCATACTGGTGAAAGATGTTGACAACGGGGGGAGGCCATGCATGAGTGGGTGTAGGGGTTATATAGGAAATCTCTGCACTTTCCTCTCAATTTTCTTGTGAATCTAAAATTGCTCTTTAAAAAAAATGTTTTAAAAAATGCACACCTGCCCAGCTTCCAATTCTAGAACTTCACATCTTTGCCTAAGGACTCTATTTTGCCACAGAAGTCTACCTTACCATCAAAATTGGCTGAAAGTGCCAGGGAATTAATGCCCTTCCAGGAGCAGCTGCCAACCAGTAACTGACAGGATTTGGGGTATAAATATCTTAGTTCCTCCACCCCTTGTGTTTTACACTGGTCCCTAGAATTCCCCCATCAGGGTCACACTCCATTTGCCCACAGGGTAGCTGGTTTGATGATGAATTCTTTATCGGATTTTTCATTTCTTTGCCACACTTCCCCATTTCCTTACCTTTCTCCCTTCATCCAACATCAAACATAACAACCAAAATATAACAACTGAAAAATGTACTAGTACTTGAATCCTTTCTCAGAATCTGTTTCTGGTGCACTTGGTACTCAGAAAACATCTATTAGACACCAAAGGCAATGTCACAGAAGCAGATGGACACTCAGTTTCTGAGATTTATGAAAAAATCAGGCTAGGGATATAAATTTGGACAGTTTGGGAGTCATCAGAGTGAATGAGATCATCGAGGGAATGAGTGAAAATAGAAAAGCAGTGTAAAAATGAGTTGGAAACCTTGGTCACATTAATATTTGGAAGAAAGAGAACTGAGGAGGAATCAACAAAAATGCCAAGATCTTTGCAGCTAATAAGGTCGGAGAAAACTCAGGCAAATGAAGAGAGTATTTCCAAGACTTAAAAGTATTGATTCCTGGGTCCCACTGCAGAAGAAAAGAACCAGGATCTCTGTTGGTTCTCACAGGAGGTTCACATTTTTGAAGTCTTCTCAGATATTTTTTAAACATAGTAAGGTTAAGAAATATTGACCCTTAAAAACTCCTACCCACCCACCACCCCACCCCTGCCTTTTGAAGGGGGACATAGTATTGTAGGTAGCATGGCACAGATAAGCTTTTATTCTGTCCTGGTAGGTTCACAACAGAAAAATAAAAAGTCCAACAATATAGTTGGGCATTTAGAATTAACTTCTCAAAAGCTTATCCTGCTACCTAAGCAAACGCTGTCCTTGTAATTAGAGGTGGTATATATGTACAATTTTAAATTAGCTGAATATGGATCTTTGTTTTTTGGGGGGGAGATGAGGTTATCCTGAGTTGATAATATTAGTTGCTAGAGGGTTTCACATTTCACATTCCTGAGCTAGATCATTAACCGAAAACAATTCTATAGAAAATTAAATTCTTGCTAAGATGCAAAATCAGATCAGATAGCAAGATCTCAGCTTTACTTCAGTATTACAGATAATTATTTTGCAATTATGACTAATAATTATGCTAGAAAGACTGATTTTCTTTATTATTAGCACTTATGCATCCAAGTGAAATCTCTTTGAAATTGTCATCTTGGGATGGTGTATGCTACATTTCTGAAAATCTTTTAGAAATACCTTCAGAATCCAAGGCAACTCCATTTGACTGGCACATCTTCATTCATTTTAGTCTTGACTTGAGAATTACTAATACTGATACTAATAACAGTTAACATCATTTCATGATTGCCATAAACTGAATGTGTGCCCCCAAATTCAGATGTTGAAAACTAATCCTCAATGTGATGGTATTGACAGTATGGCCTTTCAGAGGTGATTAAGTCATGAGGGCAGAGCCGTCATGAATGGAATTTAGTGCCCTTCTAAATGAGACTCAGAGAGCTTCCTTGCCCCTGCTGCCATGTGAAGTTGCAGGAAGATGGCTGTCTATGAACCAGGAAGCAGGCCCTCACTAGGCACTGAATTAGCTGGTGCCTTGATCTTGGACTTCTCATCCTCCAGACCTCTAGAAATAAATGTTTATTGTTTAAGCCATCCAGTCTATTGTACTTTTGTTATAGAAGCCTGAACAAACTAAGAAAATGATTCTCATAAACTGACTTCTACGGAGTAGTCGCAAGAATGTTTGCAACAAAATGTTATGATAAAGGAACATGACTACTCATAGAAGAAACCTCTCAAAAGCTGTGCTATTCAGCAAAAGAAACCATTGACAAAATAAAGAGGCCACCAACTGAATGGGAGAAGATTTTTGCAAACAGTGCCTCTGATAAGGGGCTAATATCCAGAATATACAAGGAACTCATGTAACTCAACAACAAAAAAACAAACAAGTAAATTGAAAAATGGGCAGAGGACCTGAAGAGACATTTCTCCAAAGAGGACATACAAATGGCAAATAGACATATGAAAAAATGCTCAACATCACTAATCATCAGAGAAATGCAAATCAAAACCACAATGAGATATCACCTCACCCCAGTCAGAATGGCTATCATCAACAAGACAAGTAGTGACAAGTGTTGGAGAGGCTGTGGAGAAAAAGGAACCCTCATACACTGTTGGTGGGAATGCAGACTGGTGCAGCCGCTATGGAAGGCAGTGTGGAGGTTCCTCAGAAAATTATGAATAGAATTACCATATGACCCAACAATCCCTCTCCTGGGTATCTACCCAAAAAATCTGAAAACATTTAGAGATAAAGACACGTGTGCTCCAATGTTCATTGCAGCTTTGTTTACGGTGGCCAAGACATGGAAACAACCAAAATGTCCTTCAATAGATGAATGGATAAAGAAGTTGTGGTATATATACACAATGGAATACTATTCAGTGGTAAGAAAAGATGATATAGGAACATTTGTGACAACATGGATGGATCTTGAGAGTGTAATGCTGAGCGAAATAAGTCAGACAGAAAAAGCAGAGAACCATGTGATTTCACTGATATGTGGTATATAAACCAAAAACAACAAAAGAACAAGACAAACAAATGAGAAACAGAAACTCATAGACACAGACAATAGTTTAGTGGTTACCAGAGGGTAAGGGAGGTGGGGGTGGGAGATGAGGGTAAGGGGGATCAAATATATGTTGATGGAAGGAGAACTGACTCTGGGTGATGAACACACAATGGGATTTATAGATAATGTATTACAGAATTGTACACATGAAATCTACGTAATTTCACTAACAATTGTCACCCCAATAAATTAAAAAAAAAAGTTGTGCTATTAGTAGTAGAATAAAAAACTGTAGCGATCCACAAAGATACAAGACCAGCTACATAATTTGCAAAACCCAGTACAAATAAAAATGCAGGGCCTCTTGTTCAGAAAACAAGGGGAAAGTACTGTTAAAGGTATTGAATTATACAGGTCCTCCTTTCTGCGTATCTCACCTGCTTAAGCACTTGCTCTGTTGTCCCACCAGACTTCACTACAAAACACAAGTTCAAAGACAATTATTTCGTATTGAAAGATGGGGACAGCAGAACATTAAACCAAGTGTTCGTCCCTTCTGAGTATGGGCTCTGTGTGACAGCACAGGCCACCCACCCATGAAACGAGCCCTACAGCGAGCATTGCTATTCAGATACTACCAGCTTCCACTGACGCACATACAAGTTATGGACTTTGTCTTTACCTCTTTTTTTTTCTATAAAAACTTCTTGCATTTTTAATATTTGTTTCCTGGTAGGTAAAAATAAAAAGATTCAGGATATCAAGAAGAGGTGTACTAGTTAGAGCAACAAAAGCCTCTGGGTAGAAAGGCAGAGAAGCATATGGAGACAGCGCCTTCCTGGCTGGCTCCTGACTCAGGTCAGTAAATCCAGGACATGGCAGCTTATTTTACCTCAAGTTCAAACAAAACAACAACGTTTTCCCTGTAGGTGGGTTTCAGCAAACATCCTAAAGGCCACTTTATACAAACTTCATGGAAACACAGTAGGACAAAACTAGCACCACCCCTACCCACTCTCTGTCTCACCTCATTTCCTGTGCTTCCTGTGGCTGCCATGTATAATGCAATAGACAGCCATAAAAGTACTGGCTATTAAACAACTTGAGGTTAATTTATAGTCTCATCATGTTCTAAGTATTTGCTAAAATACACACAGGTGATTTAAAGGAGTATACCAGCACTAAAACTAAGTTTTTTTAATTTCCTGAAGCAGTTTTATTGTGAGTGCTGTGTTATCTTTTTCAATAATTTTCTCCCAGGCAAAAAAATCACTTAGTTCTTTCATATCTCCTTTATTCTTTATTATAGCATTAAGCATGGGACTAATTACATATTAAATAGAGTTTAACTATATACCATAACTAGAGAAGAATGTGTAGAGACTATATATAAATGTCCCCTTTCCCTCTTCCCAAAAATGCATCCAATTTCAAAAGTAAATCTTAATTTTGATATATTTTCCATAACTTCTATAGTATAGGATAATTTACAGTGTTACTCAAATCTCATATATGCCAATAGCAAGTGTATTAGAATGAGATTTGTATATTTCTAATTAATTTCAGGCCCATTTATGGTACATCACAGATTTCCTTAAATCATTTTGAGATATTTTCTGAAATTCTTAAAGAGTTTCAAAACAAAAACTTTATCTTAGTTGATACTTACTTCTTAGTAGTATTAGGAGAAAGTGGGGATATAAAATTTATTTTTCAAATATCAGATATTCTTTCCAGTTTCACAGAATTCTCTTACCACTACTCCAATTATATAGATACCATCTAACTTGAGGTTGTGCCAAGTTATATTACCTCACAACTTAGGTTTAAGTAGTAAAGAACAATATTTATTGTGAGGGAAATAGCAACTACTAAAATAAATTTACATAATAAAATGAAATTTTAGAGTGACCCTGAGGAAAAAACTCTTGGACAAATGAATTGAACTTTCCATGAAGCTTCTCAGAGTAGAAGGCAAATTAGTGAAGGAAGAAATTGGAACAGTAAGGACTAAAATTTCCCCAAACTAAGCATAAGGTAAAGGATTTTCCAGTCACAATGAAAATAGAATTTGCTGACAAAGTCATGGTCATATCAGACAACTCACAACTGGGAAAAGAAATTTGCAAAAAACATTTCTTATTTTTAACTACACAACTTGGAATATTTCCAAACTATGTCTGGGAAGTGCCCGCCTGCCCTTGACCATTATATTGCTCCCTTTCCTTTTTTATATCTCTCACTGTATTACCAACACTCATATGTCAACTTTAGGGTAGTAAGGAATCCACTTACGTGAGGCATCTAAATAGCCTCAAAAAAACAAAGAAGCAAACAAAAATTCATAGAAGCAGAGTAGAATGGTGATTGTCAGGGGTCAGATAGAGGAAGAAATGGGGAGTTGCTCTTTGATGGATGGGTGTAAAGTTTCAGTTATGCAAGATGAGTAAATTCTAGAGATCTGCTAAACAATACTATGTCTATAGTTATCAGCACTATTGTACACTAAAAGATTTGTTAAAAGGGTAGATCTCATGTTAAATGGTATTATAAATTTTAAAAAGGTAGTAAGGAAACATTTAATCATATTTAATTCTAGCTGTACTTTGTTCTTTAACTTATATATTTATTCAGGTGATTCAGTTATTTATAATTGGGAAGGCATTCTTTATTAAATGAATAAGAATATCTGTGCTCCTAATTTAATACACAGAGCCCCATGCCTTTCTGACCTTTGGGGTCTGGCACTATTTCTGAGAAGTCTAACTTGGTATTTGTATTGTACTCCATTTAACAAACATCTTCACACTTTAACAGAGTGCAGTAAACCCTCCCTGAAAACCAAAAGGGCTCATTCACAATACAATGAATCATTTTATGTGCATTCCTGACAATAGGAGATGGACCATATGACTGTTCATTTGAGGGAGGATCCTACTATTTTAAGTGAATGAATGGAGCAGGTAGACTTTACCTTATTTCCCAAGAATGACATTGACTTACAGCAAGATCTCCAAAGAATCGTTCTCTACACCATTAGAAGACAAAGTGCCTTCTTAAGGCTAAGAAAATATTTAGGATACCTGGTTCTTTTGTAGGTATCGTGACAGTACGACAAGAACTTTGGATTTCCCCAGACTGATGGCATCCACGTTGATAGATGTTCAAAGGTACACAACACACAAGCTAATGCTTTTGAGCCATCTCAAAGGATTGAAATGCACTCCCTATAGACCATTCAGCCTAAATGGCTTCTGGGATAACTAAATAAACTCCATAACCCAAATAAAGTCCAGCATTCATGAAGCCCAGTCTCTTCAGGTGCTGCTTTCAAAGAAACACAATCAATTGTTGTGGCTTCTAAATAGTATGGTTTTAGGGAGTTATATTATTGGACGGGTACTAGAGAACCTGCAATAGAGGCTTTTTAATAGCATTTTTACATAAGATTTAAAAGGCATGGATTATTCATCTTAAAGAATTGACTTTCTTGATGCCACCCATGAAGTTCAAAGTCAAAATGAAGTACGTGTAGTATAATTCTAATGCTCATTTGCTTCTTTAGATACGTGCCAAAGGGAATTCTATTTACAATCCACATTGATATTTTAAAAATTCCCTCTCCTCATTTCTCTTGCAGTCATTTCTTCTTTTCCTACAGCTCCCTGAGGTCTTTCTTGCCACACTCTCCTGACTGTTTTCCCTGAAGTCCATTGACTTACTCCCACTTTTCTTTATGTCTCTTCTCATTTTTTTTCTATACATAGTAAATCTGTCCTTTTAATTCACAACCTCTGACCACCCATACTGTCTCAGGTCTTTGCTTTCCTAATTACCCTAGTTTACACCAGTGCTTCTCAACCTTCCTTTTATTATTGCCTCCCCCAAGGAGACATTTTGGACATATTTTTTCCTAACTCCCTCCCATGAAATGTTAAAGCCATGGATATACCATATACTTGCTTAACATGTGTGTATATATATATATATATATGTATATGTATATGTATATGTATATGTATATGTATATGTATATGTATATATGTGTATATATGTATATATGTATACCTGATCTGTGTGTATGTATGTGTATATATATACATATATATACTTTATACATATATATATATGTATATATATATATATATACACATAAAAAAGTATGATTTTTTTTTAAATTCACACCCCCCCCCAAGAACCAATCCCTTCCTTGGGGGCAATATCACCTCAGCTGAGAATGCATGGTCTAAGACATAGACAGAACAGCAGAGAGGAGCAGGAACCAATGGGAAAGCAGTGACAGCCACCTGAACGTTCTTTTGGGAGAGTTCCAATTCTACTCCCCCTTTGCCTATTTTTTAGACTTTTGGGTGTACCACTCTAGCCTGTGTCATTCCTAAGCAAAACTGTACAATTGGCCTGCATTATTAGCTTCTGTCTTCTCTTATTTTGCCTGGATAACTGGTACCCTGCAACACTTCATTCAAAACTCATTCTTATTCCTACACCCAATAAAATCCTAGGCATTTGGGATCTCACCCCCTAGCTGTCAAATAAAACCTGCTAATCTGGGATAATTCTTGCATATGAAAAACTAATCTACAAAACTGATGTTTATTTCTCCTCCAAAAATCATTTGTATTTTAAAAGAAAACCTCCCCCCAAAAAGAAACCATCTTCCCCACAGGAATTAAGTCTTGCCAGTAGTTCAGGCACCACAGAAATCAGGCAGGAAGGTAATCTGAAATAAAAGCATTCTCTAAATCTCTCTAAAAATCATAAAAATGTAAGTCACTCAAGTGCCGCCTACCCGGCCTCTCCGTGATACTTAAGGATTTCTCTCTTACCCAGCATCTCTCTCCCTGCTCATATTACCTATTCTCTCAACTGGAAGCTTGGGTGAGAGAGGGAGCGTGTCATTAATATCTTTATATTCACCACAGTATCTAGTATGATAGGTTGCATTGCTGTCACTCATTGAAGCCAAACTGAATTCCCAGTTCCAGATATTTCTCGTTTTAAGTAGTCCTGACTTACTTGTGGTCCTCAACCTCCTCATCCACCAATTAAAAAAATCGGTCTCTATTTCTATCTTCTCCATAGGCCTGATTAAGAATTCTATGAGAAGCAGCACAGTAAGGCAGTACTTTTCAAACTTTTCTGCCTCTAACACATAGTAAGCGTTATGTTTCACCTCACGACCCAGTCCACTTCACAAACAAACATGCACAGAAGTTTCATAAAATAATATTATGTGGGCTAGACTCTAATTTCTATTTTGTTTTATTTCTTAAAATTAAGTTGTGACCCACTAAATGGTTCCCCTGACCCACTAGTGGGCTGTGACCTGCAGTTTGAAGAACAAAAGGTAGAGTCTGAGAACAACTATGAGTTTGAGTCAGAGTCAGAAATGGGTCAAACTTGGGCATTTTGCCTTAAGGACCATATGATGCTGGACAAGTGATTCAGTCTCCACAGGCTTTAGTGTTCTCCCCTTTAAGACAGAGATGATAATAGTACGTACCTAGAAAGATTGTTGTGGGGGATTAAATAAATGCACCCAGAGCTCTCTGTTCAGCACACGGTACATGGTAAGTGTTAATAAGCGTTAGCTCTTATTGTTCACACTTTGAATTCCTTTGAGAAATTTGGAGAAAAAAGTTACATGAACAAAAATACAATACTTATGTATTACTCACTGTGCATTTAATTATGTTCTATAATTTTATGCCCTTATTTCATTTGATAATTTTAATGTACCTAGGAATCTTGTCTTTTTGGTTGTGTTATGACTCAATGCTGTGGCTGCTCATGAAGTTTTTCTTCTACTACATGCAGCACTTGGCCCAGAGCTGAGATTCAGGTACTGTTCAAGTTCTCATCTACTTTCAATCTTGTCCACCCGTAGGCTCCGCCTCTGCTTCCTGCCACAGCGCTCTCCCCTCCTCCCCTCCCCACCAGGTCCCAGAGTTTGCCTGCCATGGCTTTACTCACTGTGGCTGCCTGGCTTTTCGGAGCCAAAAATGCTTTCTGTCTTGTTCTTCCTTCCTGGTATGCCAGGGCTTACATCCACGAATTTGAAAGATGTATTGGCTGACCTGATAGCTAAGGAGCCTGCCAAAGTTAAGACCTTCAGGCAGCAACATGGCAAGACGATGGTGGACCAAATCACTGTGGACATGATGTATGGTGGCATGAGAGGCATGAAGGGATTGGTATACAAAACATCACTTCTTGATCCTGAGGAGGGCATCCGTTTCCAAGGTTATAGTATCCCTGAATGCCGGAAACTGCTGTCCAAGGCTAAGGGTGGGGAAGAACCCCTGCCGGAGGGCTTCTTTTGGCTGCTGGTAACTGGAGATGTCCCAATAGAGAAACAGGTATCTTGGCTCTCAAAAGAGTGGGCAAAGAGGGCAGCTCTGCCTTCCCATGTGTTCACTGTACTGGACATCTTTCCCACCAATCTACACCCCATGTCTCAGCTCAATGCAGCCATTACAGCCCTCAACAGTGAAAATAAATTTGCCTCAGCATATGCAGACGGTATCAACTGAACCAAGTACTGGGAGTTGACTTATGAAGACTGTATGGATCTGATCACAAAGCTACCTTGCCTTGTGGCAAAGATCAACTGGAATCTCTACTGGGAGGGCAGCAGTATTGGGGCCATTGATTCTAAGCTGGACTGGTCCCACAATTTCACTAACATGCTAGGCTATACCGATGCTCCATTTACTGAGCTCATGCACTGGTACGTCACCATCCACAGTGACCAGGAAGGAAGCAGTGTAAGTGCCCATGCCAGCCACTTGGTGGGCAGTGCCCTTTCAGCCCTGTACCTGTCTTTTGCAGCAGCCATGAATGGGCTGGCAGGACCCCTACATGGACTGGCAAATCAGGAAGTACTTGTTTGGCTGACACAACTACAGAAGGAAGTTGGAAAGATGTGTCAGATGAGAAGCTATGAGGCTGCATCTGGAACACACTCAATTCAGGATGGGTTGTTCCAGGCTATGGCCATGCAGTGCTCAGGAAGACGGACCCACGATATACCTGCCAGTGAGAGTTTGCTCTGAAACACCTGCGTCATGACCCTATTTTATGCTGGTTGCTCAGCTGTACAAGATTGTGCCCAGTGTCCTCTTAGAGCAGGGCAGGGCCAGAATCCTTGGCCCAGTGTAGATGCACACAGTGGTGTGCTCCTCCAGCACTACCGCGCAGCGGAGATGAGTGACTACACAGTCTTGTTTGGGTGTCATGAGCATGGGTTGTACCAGCACAGCTCATCTGGAGCCGAGCCTTATGCTTCCCTCTAGAGAGGCCCAAGTCCATGAGCATGGAAGGTCGGGTGAAGTTTGTGGACTCGAAGTCAAGGTAAAAGTGGAGATTGGGGAAACTACTAAAAAATGAAGGAGCTTTAAAAAAAAGTATACTTTTATTTCAGGGGGCTTTTAAAGATTTAAGATTGAAGTATATCTGAGGCACTGATAATAAGTTTGAGGTTAAAATATAAAGTCTTTAAAAGATTAAAAAAAAAAGTGACCTTTTCTTCCCTAACCAGCTCCTTTCCCCTCCCTGGTGTGAGTTGCCCATCAACTGTAGGAAGACTAGGACTAATGCATGTGGTGTGTGTTAGAACTGCACACCCCCACCCCCTCCCACCCAGCATCTCTAGAGTCAGAATCTGGCTCCTCTTTTCCTAGGTCAAAGCTGATTGCAGAAAATCTGCAGTCACTTTGGAGCTTTTGGTTCCATTCTGCCCAGTCCTTAATATGCCAGCAAACCAAGAATCTGTCCCTTCTCTTTCTATAGGAATCACGTTGGATTGCCAGCTGCACCAAGCCCCTTTAACCTCTCCCATGTGGAGACCCTTTTAGTAAGACCTATTGGTTAGCTGGACATGGTTTGGCATTTTTTGGTTTGTTTTTATGCTACCAGATGACCATAAGGGACATGGCATTTGTTGTTACTGGCACCAGTGTTTGATTTTTATTTCTCTGTTTTAAATTATCCCATGAAAATTAAGATACGGCAGTGTTCTATTCCCTACTTTAATACCTCCTTTATGATTTTCTATACTCGCTGTGTCTCAAGCTGAGGATGCTCTGTTGCCTACTAGAGACCTCTTTCAGCAGGTTGTATATACCACTGTCTGATGTGTGGGCTTTCCCAGGCACTTGGCTTTATCAGTGCTTAACGTGAACTAAGCTTTATTATTGTGTTTCCCCGAAAATAAGACCTAGTCGGACCATCAGCTCTAATGTGTCTTTTGGAGCAAAAATTAATATAAGACCTGGTCTTATTTTACTATAAAACCGGGTACATAATATAACATAATATAATATAATACCCGGTCTTATTTTAGTGTAATATAAGACCAGGTCTTATATAACATAAGGCGGGGTCTCATATTAATTTTGGCTCCAAAAGATGCATTAGAGCTGATTGTCCAACTAGGTCTTATTCAAGGAAACATGGTACTTCCACAGAACACAAGCCACTATCCTCTGACCTTTGCCCCCTTCGTTTTAGTATGTTGTGGGCCACAGAATTGACTTGGGAATAACCAATATGATATCTTCATGGTCTAGTCCCAGAGATACTAGTACCTCTTTCCGAGCAGGGAAGTGATTTAAGATTGGACCAGTTTCCTTTGAATATTAGGTCCTGGGGCTGAGGGCATTAAAAATAGTAACCCTCTCTCCTCAATCTCCTGCCACAAGAAAATATCCCTTTATTCATCAAGCTCCTTACCTGGCCCCTTCCCTAAGAGCTCACAGTACAGTGTTTGTTTTAGATGCCTAATCTGCACAGGTTTTCAGTGACTCAGAATACTCTACTGTCTTTTCTCTAAGAAAGGATTGAAATACACTCCTGCTGTGCCCCCTTCCTCCCTCACAACTCCTGCCTGTGTGTGTGGATCCCTAACCCCCAGAACCAAGCTGCTGAGATGGACACACTATCTACAAACCTCTGGGTAACTTGTCATGATGCAGACATCAGGTTGTTCTGTATAAAATGCAAAGTAAATACTTTTATTAATAACAAAACAACAAAAAGTTCTCATCCAGCTATTTAAAAAATGTTTTTTTTATAACATGTAAAGAAAAAGATGAAGTAAAATAGAATGGGGAGTAGGGAAAGAGGAAATGATTTGCAACTTTGAATTAATGCCTCCAACAATGGTCAAAACTTATCTTGAAGACTTAGTTTTCATTACTGTAATATGGAACTTTTCCCAAACAGTAACTTAAAATAAACATGAGAACCTCAAATCATAGAATCATGGTGTTTTTGAGAAGTGCCACTTAGAGTGAAAACGTCTTATGAAAACAAGTACTCTTTACTTGCTTTGCCCTCATAAATCAGGAAGCGGTATTCCAAACAGATGTAGAAAAACAATGAAAAACAGGTTCTTAAGATTACAAAACCCTATATTGTTATACTTAGAGATCTAACAACATTACTTCCCGAAGAAAGAATATGATACTGGATTATACCCAAAATACATTTTTATGAAAGCACTTTATGAAATAACAATAATAAAACAGATGGTAAAATAAAGCTGGTCTAAATAATGCCAGAAAGAGTAAAATTAATAATTATTCACTAAATACCTAAACTAAAAACTGGGAAGGATTAAGAGTTAAGGTGCTCAAGAAATTATCTGCTTGGGTAATGAAGACAAATACATGTAAACTTCATTAGCAAAATGAGTTAATATGGTGAGACAACATAAGGGATCGCACAGAGGAATGTATGGCTAATGGAACAATGCGTGGCTCCTTGTACAAAAGACAGAAAGAATGCTGAGGGTAAAGATGATGAGGGAGAGCTTTCAAGAGTGAAATCTATACTTGACACCAACGGCTCTCCCCACTTGCCCTAGTAGAAAAGGACTAGCAAAATCTGTAAACCAGAATAAGCCCTTGCTAGAAGTTAGTTAAAGGGTTACTGAGTATGCTGGGTTCACTATGAACCCAACCCATGGCTAGACCTAGGACATAATAGAGCAATGAGATGTCTAAAAATTCTGATGACTTCCGTTGTTTACAGATTGGAGAATTATATACTTTATAGTCTGTGGATGCCACTCTGGCATCCATTTAGGATCCACACATTCCCTCCCTTTTTAAATATAGTAGTTGTGTATTTAGGACTTGGGCTTAGACACATGTTAAAATATGACACAAGTCTTTCCTGATGGATACCTCAAAACACCCAGTTATAATTATGTAAACACCGATGCTACAAAGGAAGTGAGAGGGTTACATATTAAAATGAACACTAGCATTTCCAATGGTGCGCAAATATAATTTAATTCTATTCTAAGAAGATGTTCAAGATTTATTCCAATTGCTTCTGCCAAATTTTGCTCTCACTTTGTGCTAGAATTTTTTAAAAGTAGAAATGTCTTAAAGAAAAAAGTTGTGTTTGTATTACCCAGGAAGATGATTTTCTATTAATAATTGTCCCCTTGTGACATCTGGAGGCTTGACAACAGCAATAAGGACAATGGGACTAGTGGTTAGGCGTTATTAATTTTTCAATTTATCCTCCTTTGATCAAGCTTTCAGTGGACTTCCTGAAGTTGACAACCATAGCAGCCCACCAAAGAGGAAATGATTTAGAAAAATAACAAACCCAGTGCTAGAGAGGATAATTTGTAGTTAAATATAGTGTATATGTATGTAAAATCACTCTAGTACATCCTTAAAAATATTAACAGCAAAATATAAAATATTAATAGCTAGACAAACTAATTAACTAAGCAATTAACAATTTGTTGTCCTTGGAGTAAACATATTTTAATTTCTTTTTTAATTTAGTTATCTACTTTGGAGACTCAGAATAAAACCACAGATGAAGAAGAAACATTGAATCTTTGAAGGTCTACCAGTATGCCTAATGTGAGTCCATACTGAAAGAATAACCAAGTGCTCTGGGCAACAGGTCTGATATTCACAAAAAAGATGTCCCAAAAGGATATCGGGAAGATGGTCCTCTAACTGAACACACAGTTATACCACAACTGTGCCTTTTAATTTAAAATCTAGGAAGATGAGTTGAGAATAAGTTCAATATGAACCAAAAATGAGATATGTATTAACAGGCTAGGAATTATCTTAGCCCATTCACCATATACTCTGGTCAGATTATACCTTGATTGGCTGGAAAGCCAATTGCATGAGGAAGAATGAAGATAATGAGGTCATTTTCTTTGTAAAAGAGAAGACAGACCATAAGAACAGTGGCAGTGACTTAAAAAAATTTGAATAGGTAATATATATTAGCAACAGACATCGTCTATTTTTATGTAGAGGGCAGCCCTTATAAGTGGAAGTTAGAAGAAAGATTTCAGCTCAATAGAAGGAAGCACTTTTCCATTAGAGTAGAACTGATTGGATAAATTAGCAAATTCCTCCAGGTTTAAGCAAAGAATACATGTCTCTCAGGAACTATCACAGTGATGATGAAAATTACACTGGAGGTGCTAAAGATCTGAAACTCTAATTATGAAAAAAAATTTTTTTAAATAATTTTTTGTATATTGCTTTTGTTTTTATTATTACTGGGGAAGGAGAACAGGACTTTATTGGGGAACAGTGTGTACTTCCAGGACTTTTTTTTCCCCAAAATCAAGTCGTTGTCCTTTCAATCTTAGTTCAGCTTCAAGTCGTTGTCCTTTCAGTCTTAGTTGTGGAGGGCGCAGCTCAGCTCCAGGTCCAGTTGCCATTGCTAGTTGCAGGGGGCGCAGCCCACCATCCCTTGCGGGAGTCGAACCAGCAACCTTGTGGTTGAGATGACGTGCTCCAACCAACTAAGCCATTTGGGAGCTCAGTGGCAGCTCAGCTTAAGGTGCTGTGTTCAATCTTTAGTTGCAGGGGGCACTGCCCACCATCCCTTGCGGGACTCGAGGAATTGAACTGGCAACCTTGTGGTTGAGAGTCCACTGGCCCATGTGGAAATCGAACCGGCAGCCTTTGGAGTTAGGAGCACGGAGCTCTAACTGCCTGAGCCACCGGGCTGGCCCTAATTATGAAAAATTTTATATTCCCAGTCTCAAATCTTACGAACACAATCTAAAACTTTTAACTCAAGTGAAGTTGCTTGAACTCATAAAAATTGAGAAAATTTGATACAGAATTATGGGAGAATAGAAGCCTTATATGAAATTGACTGCAAATACTAATTACACCAGTTCTTAGATTTGAAGTGTTTTTAATCAAAAAGAAGTACTAAATATGAGCATGATTATATGTAGTGGCTGGTTGGTAACACAAGGTACATTATTCTATCATCCTTTTGATATCTAAAAATTTCCTGCTCCTTGAACGAATTAAATACTTTATTTAGACATAACAGTGAAGGAAGCTTTACTTTGGTTTAAAAACAAAACACTCTACTTTGCCAGTTACAAAATATGGAAAATTGTAAGCAGTACAGTTGGTTGCGCTAATCATAAGACTTAGTGATTCTATTTTTCCCCTTCTCTGCACACTGCTTAGACTTCTTGCTTTCCTTTACTAAATATAGCTGGCTTCCTGCTATTTTCACAGCCAACTGGAGAATTTCATCAGGAAGGTGGAAAGCTAACATTGTCACTCTGATGAATAAAGTGGTCAGCTGATATCTCTCCTAGCTCCAGTGGAAAAATTTACAAAGACTAGAGGTGATGAGAGACAGAACAGAGCTTCATTAAAATAGCCAATTAGTGCAATAAGCAACAGGCAAAAGGCGACAGCTTTTTTCTCACTGTTTTCCCTTGGCAGGCAAGTGTAAGCTCAGTTGAGAGTACAAAAGGTTATTGTCATTTCTTGCTCAAACCTGGCCTCAAGGATGATTTCAGCCTTGTAGTCTTGTAAAATATGATTAGCAATTACTCTTCCCTGACTCTGTACAGTTACAAGAGTCTCTCCTCCACTGGTCAACCCTGTAAGTTTTCAGTGATTTTTCATTGACTGCTGAATAAAGTCCACATCCCAAAACCAGACTTCGAGGTTCAGATGTATCTTTCTAACCACACCTGGATTTCCCCTCTACGTGAACCCATCATGACAATCAAAATAGTCTGCACATCTTTGCCTGAGCACACCTTTACATCTTTGTTATCTTTGCCTGGAATGCCCATCTTACCTGTCCCATCTATCCCGATATATCAAAGTCTAGCTTAAATCTCCCCATCTCATCTCTGATCATTCTTCAGCTAGAATCATGGGTCCCTCTACCACTTACATAATATTGTACCCTAATCCAGTGTCCTGAGTTCTTTTGATTGATTCAAGGAGCTAAAGTTAATAATTGCTGCCCATTGTCATTGGTAAATTACCTACAGAATTAAAAGTGAGACTGTCCCTCATGATTTAACAATTGCCAACCACAAGATCCTGCATATGAATTAAATGTCCTTACAGAAATATTGAACCCACATCAAATACTTTTCCCCATATCTAAAGCTGTAGGTTACTTTATTCGATTTTATTTTTACTTTTAAAATAATACATTCTCATTTTTTTTTAATTATAGAATTGTATATGGTTCATAGTAATGGAATTCCATTTCCCACCTGGACACAAAAGCTGAGTTCACAGATGGTGAACTCTATATTAGTACAGAGATCTACTTAATACTTTGTCAAAATTGCATAGTAGTTCATCATATGAACATAAAACTATTTAATCACTCTTCTGATAAAAGAAATCAAGGAGTTTTTCTCCACAATTTTTTATTATAAATAGTACTTTAATGAATAATTCGCTCCTTTCTCCTTAGAAATCTATGGAAATTATTTATGGAATACATTTCCTAGAAGTGGAATTTCTAGCTCTTAGGGTTTTCCGCATATTTAATTTTGAGAGGATCTTGCTAACTCATACTTTTTTAAAAATGCAAACTAACTCGCCAACAACCTGTAAGTTGTTTTGGTGCTTACTAGACGTTGAGTTGATTAGTTCATGAACTTTCCTTATGACACAAAAATATTAATTCACCACATTATTAAGAAGAAATATATATTGCTTTGGTCCTTATATTCTAGGAACACATGACATTAATTCTAAACCCATGTAGAAGTGTCAAGAAACTTGCTAGTAAAAATATATTAACATTAATTTGAAGCTGTATTTGAACATTTGTGAAATCCTGAGAATTCCTTTGTGACTAAGGAAGTCTGAATAGGGCCTTCATTCTTGTTAGGAAAAGGAAAAGCAGGACATAAGTCATTCTCTTGCTAAAGGGAGGTTAAAAGTCAATGAAATAAATATATCACCATTTCTCAACCCTAGTGAATTCATAGATCTAAACAATGGTCAGCGATCTATGCTAACATTACAAAAGAGGGACAGCCAGATATCATGTATCTCTTGATGAAAGTACACAAAACCACAAATGAAATAGTTTTGACCAAAAAGTCAAATCTGAACCTGACAAAGACTTAAGAGTCTAGATCTAACCACCAATTCACAAAAACATATTAGACAATGCCACAAAGATGCAATCAGCAAAATCAGACAAATCACCCATTTTTAAAACTACATAGAGTAAGAGAAGAGAGAAAGAGAACCTATGGATTAAATGAGGCTCACAGAGGTTTATGAGTAGTATTAGGATCCTGATTCAAACAAATATAATATAAGACAAAAATATAATATAAGACAATTGGGAAAATTTAATATTGACTGGATGATTCACGAAATTAATAAATTGTTGTTATTTTGAGGTATGATAATGGTATTGCAGTTATTTTTTTAAAGTCTTTATCTCTTAGCAATACACAGTGAACAATTTATAAATGAAATGATATGATGCTTGGGATAAGCTTCAGAATATCCTGGGTGGGAACAGAAGTAGACTGAGGTATAGAAGAAATAAGATCGGTTAAAAGTTGTTCATTGTTGAAACTGGTCAATCGAGCGGTACATGGAATTTCATTGTACTACACTCTGTATTTTCTATATGTTTGAAATTGTCCACAAACATTTAAAAATAGCAAGGGTTTGCATTAAGACATTTTGGAATATTTCTTCCTAACCACGAAGATCCATTTAAAGAGGACAGCTTTAGGAAATTTGAATGCTCCTACACGATGGCTACAAGCTAACTAAATGCCCGGAGGCTGGCTTCCAAGCCCTCTCCCTGTGATTTTAGGCAAGAGCAAGAACAGGAGCCAGATGGTATGGAAAACATACTTACAAGTGGGTTCATAAGCCACATGAACACTATAATTTAAGGGAAGGAACGAACAGTCCTCTTTTACTTTCAAAATGTTTTTTGAACTTAGAAAAGAGGCACATATAGCGCTCCAACACAAACGTGTAATCATTGGCTCAGACAAATGGGTGCTCTTGTGGACAGTGACAATGTAGAATTTGTCATCTCCACATGGAATTTCTTTGGTTACACCATCTCACCACATCCTTCCTTAGGGGGTCCTCTTTCTCCTCCTCCACTTTATGCGTTCTTCACCTCTCCTTCAACTTGTACCAAAGGAAAGAAAACACATTATTTTTTTTGCCCAGCTATTCAAACATATCACTGCAAGAAATTACTTTTAAAATACATAATACATTGGATTACTTCTGACCAGTCTTGTTTACTAATCACGTCTTTACTGCAGCCAAAGCTCAGACTGACCAGTTTATCAGAAGGCTGAAAATAGTGCCTCTCTACAAGGTTACTACTGCATTCCACTGTTCTCTTTCTTTTTTTAAAACCCAACGTAGTGTGATCTGCAAATGTGTCTTTCATTTCCATCCAGTCATCATATTACTCCCTCAACTTCTCCATTTCATTAAGTATATGTAGAGTTCATTAAGGAGTCTAGGAGTTAGAGCCCAGAAAGTGTGTTATAAATCTGTGAAAACTAACAAGATACTCCAAAGATAGGGTTGGGATCAGGGAATGTAACCAAGAGTGGTAAATTACTAATCTAACAAAAGAATCGTCCCACAAAGTGACTTAAAGTCTCTACTTTCTTTCATGCATTTTAATATATACTCCTTACTACTGGTGAGTAGGGTGAAAATATTACTTTAATCTTAATGCAATTTTTAAAAATTACACTTTACTTGGTTATCTGTATTACTCTGCATACCACTACCTGCCTGTTCCTCTAAAATAATAAATCTATCAATTTGGTCTCCTGTTCAAGAATGTATTACCTCAGAAAGTTGGAATACACACTGACATATTTAAGGCCCTAAAAAAATCAGCAGTAAGGGAAACTGTTTAGCACAGCCTTTTCTAGACTTATCTGCCCTTTCACTTGTGAGATTTATTAACATCCTAAGAATATATTTGAGACCTGTGAATCTCCATCTTAATCACTTTAGGAATACTTTGGGTTAAGGGAAAACTAAGTGAAAAGGATACATAGGTTAGTAAGTTATATCTTTGAATATTTACATGGTACTTTTATTTTAGAAAAAAAAATACATGGGATCTTCTCTTCTGGGAAGATTGAATAGTCATGTTTTTTACTAAGGTGACTCAAAACTGTGGGCATTATATATAAAACAAACATAAGACTGAAAGGTAGAGAGAAGTAGGCAGACTGCCTAGAGATCTTGGGGCCTGAGAAACAACGTGGTAGTTAATTTCCCTGGGTTCTCTTTTTATTTTATATATACCAGACTTGGGGCTGAAGAAACCAACAACCCAGAAAGGCCAGTGGGAACAGACCACTAAGCCTCAACAAAAGCCTTCTCTCCATCTAACCAAAGGATGAAGACAGTGGCAGTCTAGCAAAACAGAAAACTTTTAGAGATAACTGCTCCACACCAACCAAACGTCACAGAAAAATGGATACCCCACTCTTACCCACACGAGCAAAGTCTGAGTGGGAAGCCTAGGTTTATACCCTCAAGCAGCTGTAAGAAGGCACACTAATCCCTCCGCTAGGGTGGTGTCAGAGAAGGCCAAGTAGGGAGCCAGGGCTTTCATCCCCATTAGCCTGTAAGAGCCCCGACATCCCCTTCCCGTGGTGTCAGTGTGACTATGGTGAGTCTGGAGTTCCACTTCCCTCCAGCAGTAATGAGGCACTCCTCTCTTGCCCTGTTAGGGTGGCACCAGTTGAAGCCTAGTGGAGAGTCAAGATTTTCACCCTACCCCATGGTAATGATGCCAAGTGACACTCATAGTGCCACTGGAGACTACATGGGGAACCAGAACTGCCCAGCAGTAATGAGGAACCCCAAACATCTTCAGAGTCATCTATATCTATATCTATATCTATATCTATATCTATATCTATATCTATATCTATATCTAATCTATATCTATATCTATCTATATCATCTATATCTATCTCTATGTATGTATAGAGCGATAGATAGATAGAGATAGATATTTTTCCCCCAATGGAAACCATGTGGGAAACCTGGGTTTCTACATCTACCTGGCAATAATGGGCAGAAATTTCCTCTGCTGGAAAAAAAAAAAAAGCCAATTAAAACAGAAGGTTTGAGAAAAGACCCAGAGTCTCATAACGTAATATGAAAATTTCCAGTTTTCAATTAAAAAAAGCGCTCATTATACCAAGAAACAGGAAGAATCTCAAACTGAATGTAAAAAGACAATGAATAGATACTAACACCAAGATGACAGATATTAGAACTATCTGACAAAGATTTTAAAGTAGCCATAATAAAAATGTTCCAATGAGCAATTACCAACACAACTGAAGCAAATTAAAAAAAACAAAAACAAAAAAAGAAAACAATAGAAAGCCTCAGCAAAGAAATAAAGAACCTAATGAAATTTTAGAACTTAAAAATGCAATTACCCAGATAAAATCCTCAGTGAATGGGCTCAAAATAGAATGGAGAAGACAGAGAAAAGAATCAGTGAACTGGAATATAGAATAATATAAATTCCTTCTGAACAGCAGAAAGGAAATAGAATAAAAATAAATAAATTGAGCCTCAGGGAAAAGTGGAACTATACCAAAAGATCTAACATTTGTGCCATTAGAGTCCCAGAAGGAGAGAAGAAAGAGACTGAACTTAAAAAATACTTGAAGAAATAATGGCTGAAAAATCCCCACATTTGGCAAAAGATATAAACCTACATATTCAAGAAGATGTGAATGAGTCCTGCACAAGATTAACTCAAAGAAATCCATGACAAGCCATATAAAAACTTCCAGAAACTAAAGACAGAGAAAATCCTGAAAGCAGCCAGAGAGAAAAGACACCTTTTCTTTACATATGGGAAAAGTAAGTAACTCTACTGGCAAATGATTTTTCAGAAATCATGGGGCCAGAAGAAAGTGGCACAATATTTTTCAAGTGTTGAAAGAAAATAACTGTCAACCCAGATTCCTATATCCAATGAAAAGATCCTTCAGGAGTAAAGAAGAAATCAAGATACTCTCAGATGAAGGAAAACTAAGAGAATTTATTACCACAGGACACACCCTAAAATAATGACTAAAATGAGTTCTCTAAACAGAAAGGGAACAATAAAAGAAGGAATTTTGGAATATCAGGAAAAAAGACTACAATAAGAAAAAAAATATGTGTAAACATAATTGACTTATGCTTCCCTCATAATTTCTAAGTGACATTTGATGATTGAAGTAGCAATTATGGATTCACTGAAGAATTCTACCTAACATTTAAAAAAGAACTAACACGAATTCTACACAATCTCTTCCAGAAAACAGAAGAGGAAAGAACATTTCCTAATTCATTGTCTGAAGCTGGTTATAACCCTGATACCCAAACCAGACAAAGGTAGTACAAAAAGAAAGAAAACTATAGACCATAATCTCTCATGAATATAGATGCAAAAATCTTCAACAAAACATTAGAAAATACAATTCAGCAATATATTAAAAAATAAATTCCTTGGAAAAGTGGGTGCATTCCAGGGATACAAGTCTGGTTCAATATTTGAAAATCATTATTTCAATTCATCATATTCATAAACTGAAGAACAATCACATGATTATATCAATTGATACAGAGAAAGCAATTGACAAAATTTAATGTCCATTCATGATAAAAACTCTCAGAAAATAGGAATAGAGGGGGAACTTCACCAACTTGATAAAGAGCATCTACAAAAAACTCAGAGTTTACCTTATATTTCATGGTAAAAGGCAGAACGCTTTCTTCCTAAAATAAGGAACAAGGCAAGGATATCTATTGTCATCACTCTTATTTCACATAATGCTGGAAATTCTGATCATGAGAATAGGCAAGAAAAATAAAATAAAACAAGAAATAAAAGAGATAAAGTTCAGAAAAAAGAAATAAAACTGTTCTAATTCACAGATGACAAAATTGTTGATGTAAAAAATTCCAAAGATTCTACAAAAATGCTTCTAAAATACATTAGCTCAGCAAAGTTACAAGACACATGATCAACATAAAAAAAATCAATTGTATACTAGCAATGAAAACAAACACACTGAAATTAAAAATACAATGCCATTTTCAATTGCTCAAAAAGAATGAAATACTTAGGTGTAAATCAAACAAAATGTACAAGAACCAAAAGACCCAATACTGTAAAGATGTCAAATCTCCCTAAATTGATATAAAGGCATAATGCAATTCCTATCAAAATACCAGCAAAGTTTTTTATAGATATAGACAATATTATGCAAGAGTTTATATGGAGAGACAAACTATAGTAGCTAAATAATTTTGAAAAAGCATAAAGACCTATTATACAGCTAGCTAAATATGCAACTTCTATACAACTCAGCAACTGCACTCATGGGCATTTATTTAAATTTATGCTCACACAGAAAACTGAACAAATATTTATTGAAGTCTTATTAATAATATCCAAAAACTGAAATAATTCAGATGTCTTTTAATAGGTGAGCGGTTAACCAAATTATGGTACATCAATACCATGGAATATTAGGCATCAACAAAAAGTACAAATTATTGCTACATGCAACAATCTCCAGAGAATTAAGCTGAGTGAAAAAAGCCAATCCCAAAAGTTTACATACCCTGTTTCCCTGAAAATAAGACCTAGCTGAACAACCAGCTCTAATGTGTCTTTTGGAGCAAAAAATAATATAAGACCCGGTAATATATTACATTACATTACATTACATTACATTACATTACATTACATTATATTATATTATATTATATTGACCCAGTCTTATATTATAGTAAAATAAGACTGGGTCTTATATTAATTTTTGCTCCAAAAGATGCATTAGAGATGATTGTCTGGCTAGGTCTTATTTTTGGGGAAACATGGTACTATATGATTTCATTTATATAACATTCTTGATATGACAAAATTATAGAAATGGAGAATAGTGGGTTAAGGATAGAGTGCAGCTGGGCAGGTAGGGGTGTGGCTATAAGAGGGCAACCTGAGGGATCTTTACAGTGATGGAAATATTGACTATCATTGTCGATTGATAGTATATTGACTATCATTGTCGATTGATAGTATATTGACTATCAATGTCGATATTCTGGTTGTAATGCTGTTCTAGTTTTGCAATACCATTGGGGAAAACTGAGTAAAGAGTACAAAGGATCTCTTTGTATTGCTTCTTATAACTACCTGTGAGCACACAATTATCCAAAAATAAAAACTTAATTTTTTTATCTTTATTAAATTTATTGGGGTGACATTGGTTAGTAAAATTATATAGGTTTCAAGTGTACATTTCTACATTACATCATCTGTATATTGCATTGTGTGTTCACCACCCAGAGACAGTTCTCCTTCCATCACCATGTATTTAACTGCCTTTTCCCCTCTTCTTCCACCTTCCCACCCTCCTTGCCCTCTGGTCACCACTAAACTGTCTGTGTCTATAATTTTTTAATTGTTTGCTTGTTTGTATTGTTCATTCATTGCTTTAAGCTTTATATACCACATATGAGTGAACTCATGGTTCTTGACTTTTTCTTACTTGTTTCACTTAGGATGATAAGCTCAAGATCCATCCATGTTGTCCCAAATGGCAGTATTTCATCTTTTTTTATGGATGAGTAATATTCCACTGTATATGTGTACCACATCTTCTTTATTGAATCGTCTACTGAAGGACACTTAGGTTGTGACTTGACCACCATGAATAAAGCTGCAATAAACATAGGGGTATAAATACCTTTACGGATAAATGTTTACAGATTTTTGGGGTAGAAACCCAGAAGAGGGGCTGCTAGGTTAAATGGTAATTCTATTCTTAATTTTTTGAGGAACATTAAAAAAACAGTTTAATTTTAAAGGAATAGATAAAGAAGTTGTGGTATATATACACAATGGAATACTATTCAGTGGTAAGAAAAGATGATATAGGAACATTTGTGACAACATGGATGGATCTTGAGAGTATAATACTGAGCGAATTAAGTCAGACAGAAAAAGCAGAGAACCATATGATTGCACTGATGTGTGGTATATAAACCAAAAACAGCAAAAGAACAAGACAAACAAATGAAAAACAAAAACTCATAGACACAGACAATAGTTTAGTGGTTACCAGAGCGTAAGGGGGGTGGGGGTGGGAGATGAGGGTAAGGGGGATCAAATATATGATGGAAGGAGAACTGACTCTGGGTGGTGAACACACAATGGGATTTATAGATGATGTAATACAGAATTGTACACCTAAAATCTATGTAATTTCACTAACAATTGTCACCCCAATAAATAAATAAAAAAAGCCATTAGAATCGGCATTTAAAGATTATTTTGAGACTTAGTAATCAGAAACCTAAATTATTTTCTGTTGATATTAACTAAGAAAAACATCAATGAATTTTAATTCAAGAAATTGACATCCCTACCAAATGAAACATATAATATAGCAATTTTACAAGACTGGTTTTTTCCATGTTCCTTGGGAAAGAGTTAAAATGTAACCATGAATTTTTTTTTTTTTTTTTTTTTATGGTCCTGCATTACCATCTTGCATATTTTTTTTGCTAGGTAGCACCTCCATTAGTGTGAATATGGTCATCCACAAATTATTGAAATCTGGGTTATCCACCTTGTGGATGGTCTTAACCATGAATTCTTAATTGAATAAATAATATATTCCACTGATATTAACTTCTATTACTAAGAGTATGTTCACAAACCTGAAAGTTAATATTTATATTAGTAGGGTATTTATTAAATACAGGAGGTGGACTAGGTTAGAGTGGACAATTTGGGTAGGAATTTAAGATAGAGAATTATGAATGTCATATTTGCGTTTTAAATATAAACAAATGAGGCCCTTATAGAACACTAATTTATTACTTCCACGCAGATTTACTAAAAGGCTGCTATACGTCAGTCATTTTGCTAAGATCTAGAGGTAACCCATGAATCATTACATTAATAACTTTCTAAGAATATATTTATAAAATTGTTTTATGAGTCCTTGTATTATATAGATAGATAGATAGATAGATAGATAGATAGATAGATAGATAGATAGAGATAGATAGATAATTGATACATGCATAAAAAGGAAGAAAAAAACAAAAAGAGCAACAAAAATTAAATAATTGATACATGCAATATATATACAGAGGGTGTCAAAAAATGTATACACATTTTAAAAAAGGAAAGAACTGTATTAAAATTGTAATACTCAATATATACCGATAACAAAAGATGACTACAAGTCACATTTGACTTCTGCAATTACAAGAGGTGCTCAAAGTGGTTACCGTCAGCGTTCAGATACTTCTGATTACACTGAACTACTGCTTGACCAACGCTGACCATCCCTTTAAATGTGTATATAGTTTTTTGGCACCCCGGTGTGTATGTGTATATATATACATATATATATATATATATATATATATATATATATATATATATATATATATATATATATAGTGTGAGATGTATTATATATAGATGTGTACTGATAGATTAATATAGATAAAACACATCACATACACATCACATTTAAATAATAATATATTTATATCTTAATAAGTAAATATATATACTTAAATTAAAAATCCCACAAAGCGCAAAATAGTTTTATAAATATATTACATATGTGTGTATGTGTGTGTGTATTTCTGGAAAGAAATGAAACATACTCAACATCACACCTATATATATTTTAGGCAACCAAATAATAAAAAATAAAAAAAAACATTTAAAAAAATCTGTATATATTAATTAGAGAAAAATAAAAACTAACATTTTGCAAAAGTTTCATTTCATATCTACAACCACCCTATGAGACAATCATTGTTGTATTTATTTTACCTGAGAGGAAAATGAGACTTGAAGAAAGCAAGGGGTTTATCTAAGGTCACACAATTAGCAGGTATCGGAGCTAAAATTAGATCTCTTGCCATCTCCAGGCCCTGCTTTCTTCATCACACTAAACCATACTATAGGGGCAAATAATATTTTAAATTTAAATATTATTTTAAATTTAAATAGCATTTTAAGTAACACTTTAGATGTGTAAATATTTAAAATTTTCAAACAACTTCTCGTATGTTGTATTATGGACGCTTCAAAATGATCCTATGAGTTTAGAAGGGTAGACATTTTTCTACTTTACAATTCAGGAACTAAAGTCACAAAAAGTTAATGACTTCACCAAGGTCAACTGAAAAATCAAGGCTGAAGTCAGGGCCAAAAGCCAAATCCCCAATTTCCTGGGCTGGAGTTATGTTTCATAACATCACACTCCCTCTTGTGTCCCTATAAAATAACAAGGACATAACAGCCTAGGAGTTGTCAGAGGAAAATCCTCACCAGCCTCAGGAAGTGGCATTGGGCAGGGAAGAGGGGGTGACACAGCTGTGACTCAGAGCTGACTGGAGCCCAGGAAGGCAGGGAAACCCACCTTCAGGTGAGGTAATAAGCCACATCCTTGACTATTTGTGTGACCGTTTAGAAGCGTTCCCATAGTACGTTCCTCAAGAATTTTTCTTCGGCTCAAAGTTGTCATTTTAGGTTGAAGCGAAATAGTTTTCTGAGAATTTTAACTAGATACCCTTTTCTTGACTTCTTGATCTGCAAGTGTTTCTCAGTCCTGCACACTTTGAGATGCCTCTCTTTACTCTGGAGGAGGCAATCCTTTCAGGATATTGGCACTATATACTATAGTAAAAGTCAGGTAATAAGAATAATAACATAAGAAAGATAAAATGAAGACAATGAACAGAGAAGGAGCTAATGTTTTAGAGTTTACTCTGTGCCAAGCATTATGTCAAGTCCTTTACATGGATTACTCTTTTAATCCTCACAAGACCTCATGCGGTAGGTGGCTTTCTCATCCCCATTTTGCAGATGAGAAAAACCGAGGCTCAGAGAAGCTGGGTAATTTGCCTAAAATCACGGAGCTTGCAAGTGGAAGAACCAAGATTTGAAGCCTGGTGATCTGACTCCAGACACTTAAAATATTAACTAAGTGGGCTATGACATCATTTGGCTACCCAGCAGTTACATTCATATTGAGAGAGTGAACAATTTGTGACCCCTATCAGGTGAAACTGATTATTAGTGTTAGTACTGCTAACAATAATAATCATAGTTAACATTGATTGAGCACCTTTTGTGCACCAAGCCCTGGGTTGAGGCCTTACACATATTATTCCATTCAATCCTGCAACAATGCTATTAGTAATAGTAGTAGCAGTAGTAGTAGTAGTCAATTACCAAATAAGAAAATTGAGATGCAGAGAAATTAAGTAACTTACTCAAGGTCACACAGTAAAAGATTGGTTTCATCCAGGAAGTATAATCACAGTACTATCAAATGAAAAAAATAATAAACAAAATATTAAAAGGAGAATCTGTGACCAATTAATAGTACCAAGTTTACCCATTCAAGTTACATCATCCAAACATTTGTATTAAGAGTATCGTGTTCTAAACCAGCTAAGTAAACTAGCTCTTGACAGATACGAGGACAAATCTAACGGCAATCACTCATGAAACATTTCAATAGGAAAATTTCAGGGTTTCTTTTTTACTTGTGGTTGAGTTCCAAGATCTGTGAAGAATTGCCACTGACGTCAGATTTCTGCCCATCTCCCCCCACCACACATGGTATTCCACACCATAATACACTCTTTGTCAAAAATACTAGAAAGTCATCACATCTACTCATAGGCAAAAGGAAAAAACCTGGATATTTCATACTGTGTCACAGCTAAGGTATTTACCTTGCCTAAAGGAGTAACAAAGAAAAACAGACTTTCAATTGTGTTTGGATGTTGAGATTCTCAGAGCCTTAATATTTCTATGCTTTTAAAGAAAGGAGGAGAAATATTTAAACGTACCAGTAATGTTCTACAGCTCTAAGCAGGTGGCAGACTTTCTCTTTGGGGAAAGACTGGGTTTGCCACAAAATTTAATGGGTCTTTTGGTTATGCAAAAGTGAATGTTAAGCCTTCTGCTGGAGGGAGAAGTGAGGGAATGAGGAGCCCTCATGTAGCAAGCAGTCTTCAGTGCAGGCTTTGTGACTCAACAATTTATCATGATAGGCACGGACAGTTAATGTCCCATGGGAGTGGGGAACCTGGAACACAAGAATAGAAGCACATCTATCTGGAATGGTACCTGGCCTGCTGCCAGCAGCCTGTGGGGCACAGATAGATGGCCTGTGTGAAGGCCTGAAGCTGCTAAATGTTACGAACATCTTGGACATCTACATAAAGTTACACGGTTTTCTTTCTTTTCTGCACTATAATTTCCCTCTGTAATTCATGAAACCTTTTGAAAAATTTTCTAAATATTATTACCCAGTGGTAGTTATGATTTAGGGAAATAAAGAAGTGGCTCATGTCCACATTTACGGAAAACCTGTAAGGGTGTCAAGGAGAAGACTGGAAAGTCAGTTATCAGATGGTATTATGTTAACCGAAATAAGTCAGACAGAAAAAGTTGAGAACCATATGACTTCACTGATATGTGGGATATGAAACTGAAGGCAACAAAGGAACAAAACAAACAAATAAAGAAACAAAAATTCATAGACACAGACAATAGTTTAGTGGTTACCAGAGGGTAAGGGGGAGGAAGAATAGTAGAAGCGGGTAAAGAGGGTCAAATATACGTGACAGAAGGAGAACTGATTCCGGGTGGTGAACACACAGTGTGAAATATAGATGATGTATTACAGAACTGTACACTTGAAACCTACATAATTTTACTAAACATTGTCACCCCAATAAATTTAATTAAAAATATAAAAATAAACACAATGTAATATATAGAAGAGATATTAAGAATTGTACACTTGAAACCTACGTAACGTTACTAACCATTGTCACCCCAATAAACTTTAATAAAAAAAAGAAAGAATATGCCTAAAATAAATAAATGAATAGTTTATTTTGTCTGGTATAAGCATTGCTATCCCACCTTTTTTTGTTTGTTAGTTTGCATTTCCATGTAATATCTTTTCCCCATAACTTTACTTTCAATCTGTGTATAACTATCAATCCAAAGTGAACCTCTTCTAGGTAGCATTTGTAAGGGTGTTGTTTTCTTATCCAGTCAGCCACCCTATCTTTTGATTGGAGTATTTAATCCATTTACATTTAAAGCAATTGTTGATAGATATGTAGTTATTGCCATTATCCATATTTTTTATCTTTCTTTCTTTTCTTTTTTTTTTGGTCTTAAAGAAGTCCGTCTAAGATTCCTTGTAATACTGGTTTGGTGGTGATAAACTCCTTTAGCCTTTTCTTGTCTGGGAAGCTTTTTATCTATCCTTCGATTCTAAATGATATTTTTGCTGGTAATCTTCGTTGTAGGTTCTTGCTTTTCATCACTTTGAATATTTCATGCCAATACCTTCTGACCTGCAAAGT
The DNA here is from genome assembly GCF_057876585.1 of Rhinolophus sinicus. NCBI lineage: Eukaryota > Metazoa > Chordata > Mammalia > Chiroptera > Rhinolophidae > Rhinolophus > Rhinolophus sinicus. Next base: position 169,223,355 of record NC_142501.1, read on the forward strand.
TTCTGTTGAGAAATCAGCTGACAGTCTTATGGAAGCTTCCTTGTAGGTAACTAACTGCTTCTCTCTTGCTGCTTTTAAGATTTTCATTTTGTCTTTAACTTTTGGCATTTTAATTATGATGTGTCCATGACCAAGTGGGGTTCATCCCATGGACACAAGGAGGTTCAACATATGCAAATCCATCAATGTGATACACCGCATAAACAAAATAAAGGACAGAAATCACATGATTATATTAATTGATACAGAAAAAGCATTTGACAAGATACAACATCCATTTATGATTAAAACACTTAATAAAATAGGTATAGAAGGAAAATACCTTAACATAATAAAAGCCATATATGACAAACCCGCAGCTAATCTCATAATTAACAGTGAAAAACTGAAGCCCTTTGCTCTACATTCAGGAACATGACAGGGCTGTCCCCTATCACCTCTGCTTTTCAACATAGTGTTGGAAGTCCTCGTCCGAGCAATCAGGCAAGAGAAAGAAATAAAAGGCATTCAAATTGGAAATGAAGAAGTTAAACTGACACTCTTTGCAGATGACATGATGCTATATATAGAAAACCCTAAAGACTCCACCAAAAAGCTATTAGAAACAATCAACGAATACAGTAAAGTTGCTGGCTACAAAATCAACGCACAAAAGTCCATTGCCTTCCTATATACTAACAATGAAATCGCAGAAAAAGAAATACAAAAAACAATTCCTTTTGCAATTGCAGCAAAAAGAATAAAATACCTAGGAATAAACTTAACCAAGGATGTGAAAGACCCATATGCTGAAAACTATAAGACATTTTTGAAAGAAATTGAAGAAGACACAAAGAAATGGAAAGACATTCCGTGCTCATGGATTGGAAGAATCAACATAGTTAAAATGGCCATATTACCCAAAGCAATATACAGATTCAATGCAATCCCTATCAAAATCCCAATGGCATTTTTTAAAGAAATAGAACAAAAAATCATCAGATTTGTTTGGAACAACAAAAGACCCTGAACAGCCAAAGCAATCTTATGAAAAAAGAGCAATGCTGGAGGTAACACACTCCCTGACTTTAGCTTGTACTACAAGGCAACAATAATCAAAACAGCATGGTATTGGCAGAAAAACAGACACATAGACCAATGGCATAGAATTGAGAACCCAGAAATAAAACCACATAAATATGGACAGATAATTTTTGACAAAGAAGTGAAAAACATAAATGGAGGAAAGACAGCCTCTTCAATAAATGGTGCTGGCAGAATTGGAAAGCCACATGCAAAAGAATGAAACTGGACTGCTATCTGTCACCATGTACCAAAATTAATTCAAAATGGATCAAAGACTTAAGCATAAGACCTGACACAATAAACTGCATAGAAGAAAACATAAGTACTAAACTTATGGACCTTGGGTTCAAAGAGCATTTTATGAATTTGACTCCAAAGGCAAGGGAAGTAAAAGCTAAAATAAATGAATGGGACTATACCAAACTTAAAAGCTTCTGCACAGCAAAAAAAAACCATCAACAAAATAAAGAGGCAACCAAATGAATGGGAGAAGATTTTTGCAAACAGTGTCTCCAAAAAGGGGCTAATATCCAAAATATACAAGGAAATCATGCAACTGAACAGCAAAAAAACAAACAACCCAATTGAAAAATGGGCAGAGGACCTGAAGAGACATTTCTCCAAAGAGGACATACAAATGGCAAATAGACATATGAAAAAATGCTTAACATCACTAATTATTAGAGAAATGCAAATAAAAACCTCAATGAGATATCACCTCACCCCAGTTAGAATGGCTATCATCAACAAGACAAATAGTAACAAGTGTTGGAGAGACTGTGGAGAAAAAGGAACCCTCATACACTGTTGATGGGAATGCAGACTGGTGCAGCCGTTATGGAAGGCAGTGTGGAGGTTCCTCAAAAAATTACGAATAGAATTACCATATGACACAGCAATCCCTCTCCTGGGTATCTATCCAAAAAATCTGAAAACATTTATCCATAAAGACACGTGTGCTCCAACATTCACTGCAGCTTTATTTACGGTGGCCAAGACTTGGAAACAACCAGAATGTCCTTCGATAGATGAATGGATATAGAAGTTGTGGTATATATACACAATGGAATACTATTTGGCGGTAAGAAAAGATGAAATAGGACCATTTGTGACAACATGGATGGATCTTCAGATTATAATGCTAAGCGAAATAAGTCAGACAGAAAAAGCAGAGAACCATATGGTTTCACTGATATGTGGTATATAAACCAAAACAACAAAAGAACAAGACAAACAAATGAGAAACAAAAACTCATAGACACAGACAATAGTTTAGTGGTTACCAGAGGGTAAGGGGGGAGAGGGGTGGTAGATGAGGGTAAATGGGATCAAATATATGACGGAAAAACTGACTCTGGGTAGTGAACACACAATAGGATTTATAGAGGATGTAACACAGAATTATACACCTGAAATCTATGTAACTTTACTAACAATTGTCACCCCAATAACCGTTAATAAAAAAAAAAGTTTTTAATTATGATGTGTCTCTGTTTCTCATTTGTTTGTCTTGTTCTTTTGTTGTTTTGGGTTTATATACCACATATCAGTGAACAGAAACTCATAGACACAGACAATAGTTTAGTGGTTACCAGAAGGTAAGGGGGGTGAGGGGTGGGAGATGAGGGTAAGGGGGATCAAATATATGGTGATGGAAAGAGAACTGACTCTGGGTGGTGAACACACAATGGGATTTATAGATGATGTAATACAGAATTGTACACCTGAAATCTGTGCAATTTTACTAACAATTGTCACCCCAATAAATTTAAACAGTAAATTAAAAAAAAAGAAAACAAACACTTGCTGAGTGATGTACCCCCCCCCCAAAAAAAAAAATATGATGTGTCTTCGTGTGGACCTCTTTTGTTCATCTTTTTTGGGACTCTCTACTCTTCCTGGGCTTGTATATCTATTTCATTTACCAGGTTAGGAAAGTTTTTCATCATTATTTTTTCAAATAGGTTTTCAATTCTTTGCTCTTTCTTCTCCTTTTGGTATTACTATGATGTGAATGTTGGTGCACTTGATGTTGTCCTTGTGGTCCCTTAAACAATCTTCTTTTTAGCCTTGATTTTTTTTTTTTTGCTGTTCTGATTGGATGTTTTCTTCGACCTTATCTTCTAAATTTCTTTTTTGATCCTCTGCTTCCTCTAATCTCTGTTGATTCCCTCTAATGTATTGTTCATTTCAGTTATTGTATTCTTAGTTTCTGACTGGTTCTTTTTTATGTTTTCTATCTCCATTTTTATGTTTCCTAGCTCTTTGTTGAAGTTCTCCCTGAGATCACTGAACATCCTTATAACCAGTGTTTTGAACTCTGTGTCTGGTAGATTGCTTGCTTGTCTCTTTTTGTTTAGTTATTTTTCTGGAGGTTTGTTCTGTTCTTTTTCTTGGGACATATTTCTTTGTCCCCCAATTTTGGCTACCTCCATGTGTTCATTTCTATGTATTAGGCATGGCTGCTTTGTCTCCTGATCTTAGTAGAGTGGCCTTATGTAATAGGTGTCCTGTGGGGCCCAATGGTACAGTCTCTCTGGTTACCTGAGCTGTGTGTTCCAGGTATGTCCCTTGTGTGGTTTGTGTGTGCCCTCATCTTGTAGTTGAGCCTTGGTTGTTTTTTGCACATCAGTGGGAGGGATTGACCCTCATGATGATTGGTTGTGAGGACTGGCTGTGACTACAGTGTTAGAGCTGTAGTGCAAGGGCTGACCATCAATGATGGTTGTTCTGTAGTTTAGTAGTAATTTGGATGTGCTCATTAGAGGAGGTGAGCACAGAATTTACCTACTCCACCATCTTGACCAGATATCACATATATATGTTTATATATATATATATATATATATATATATATATATATATATATATATATATACATACACACACACACACATATACATACATACATATATATGTGTATATATACATATACACATATATATGTATATGTGTATATGTATATATATATATATATACATATATATGAGTAATTAATATCTACAAGCCCTCACTTCATTTTGGATCCATCTTAAAGGATAGAGTAGTAAAAACTATCTTCTCTTCTAGGAACTAAATTATGTTAAATGGAAAAATTAAGTTAGAGTAGGGACATTTCTTTTTTCTAGCTCTTTTTTTTAAACTGATGGCAAGATCTTGCCTGGCCTAAACTCTTTCCAAAGAAGACAGAGGTTGCCCACACACACACACAAAACTAACAATTTAAAATTCCTACCTCCCTCTTCCTCATTCAAGCTTAAAATATTACCAGTATTAATTTCAGTGCTCTGCCTGCTTATTAAATCACAAACCACACTGGCTGATGAGAAACAAAGAAATAAAGGAGCCATTATTCCAGTCAAACCAGACAGTCCCACAAACAGCTCTATAAAAGTCAACTAAATTATGATTTTGACTCCCTCATGAGTCAGAAGAAAAAGATTCTAACTATCTAACTATGCAAATTTGGAGTGGAAATTATTAATTAGACAAGTAAATGAGTTTATTTGAAAGAGATAAAGGATTAGCAGAGAAAGTACAGACAGATTGGTAAAGATTTGCCAACTTTTCCTCTTCCAGTGAGAGTTTAATACAGAATACAGACAGCTGGGATCAGAACATTCTCCCAGAGTTGTCTCCTCCCCCACATTGCTGCACACCACAGACCACCACGCTCTGTCATTCTGCCCTACTATTCTGTCACAATGTCTTTCTTTCTGCCTTGCCCCGCCCCTCATCCCATGTGCTCTCTATGTCCTCTCCTTCTTTCACCCAGAAATTCCCCACTCCCACCATCCTCTAACCACAATGGACATCTCCCTCACCCATTCTCCAAAAACATTTTATCTTTCTATTATATAACTTATCCTCATTCTTCGTTCTTAATGTTAGCTGGGGCCATCTTTCATACTAGACTGTAGTAATGACTGTGAGAATGAAGAGCTTGTTTTTTCTTGTCCATGAGTTCCCTTGCGTGTTTTAACCATGAAACAGATATAATACATTTTAAGTTTTTTCTAATGTGTGTTCTTTTATTAGTAAGCCAGGTTTCTTCCCCTCTCTCCCATATACCACATACTTTTAAAGCCAAGAATAAGGCTGGAGTAGGAAAGATGAAATGCTACCACAAATGTGCAGTTGCAAGGGACAGGCAGAGGAAGGAAGCAAGGAAGAGGACTTTGGTGAGAGGAACAAGGACACAGGAGGTTAGAGATGTATGGTCCAGACTTTCCTAAACTTCAGCCTAGGAAGCATAGAGCTAGGAAATCCAGAGACATTTCAGGATGGGGTAGAAAGTTCCTAGAGCAGAAGAAACAGTTGCTTGGGTTTCCATGGAACAGACAAGAAGAAAATATAAAGACTCACAGAGAAATACACCATCCTGGAAGTTGCTTGTAGGAAGTGACCAAGATGCAGTGGCATGCTGTTATTGGGCAGCTAGCCAGCCCAGTTAGCACTTGTGTTTTTCCCCTGGCTCTCAAGTATATGAAAGGAATCCAGGAACTCCAAAGTGCCCCAGAGTGAGGACAGAACAGACAGTTGATCAGAGGACTGGAAGTACTGCCAAAGGACGCCATGGTGAATGAGGATATGTACATACATATCTTGGATTGAGGACTGTGTGGGTGAAAGGCAGAGATTGTGAAATGTCAGCAAGAGCCAAGGTAAGACCAAGGCAACAAAGGAGAACCATTGGGTCCTGATCCGGCTAAGAGAATAGATCAATTCACCAGCTATGAATTTTATCAGCAAGGACAACAGGATGTTCAGCATCCACCCTGAAGCCCCAGCAGGCAGTATAAGGAACACAGAGACAAGGGATTCTCGTTTTGCTTTAACTAAGCAAGTTAACCCTACAGCCAAGTGTAACTGATGTTATGTGGGAGCAATCCCCAAACGGATCTACTCTTGCCAATCTAGGAAATTTACATGTGCCAGTGTAGACTTTGGGGTGTCTGACTCTGACAAGTTAATGTATCTCCTAAAAGAAGCGTGCTCCTAGTTCCGAGGACAGAGATTCTCAGTTAGCACTTGTGTTGTGGCTTTGGGTGGTAGAAGGATCCATTAACCTCTTGGTCTGTGTACCAAATGAAGACAATATGTAAAAGGCCACATACAGCAGATCCAGTAAGGTCTACTTAGCATCATTATAGTGTCACATTTTGTGTCAGTCACTTAATATTCTGAGCTAGCACTTTGCTCAGCCCGCCTCAACTAGCCCAGGGAACTTTTGTCATAGTCTTAGAAATAGGAAGATGTTGTATAAACAGAAAAAGATTTTTAAGGAAAAGAATTATGAACTGAAGAGTGCTTTGGGTAAATTAAAGTTTAAAACCATCATTTTTATAGGCTAAAAAATAAATTGTAGTGCCAGCAAGTATGTTCTCCTCACTTTAAAGTAGGACCCAGCTCTTCATGCTACTACCAAACAAAACCAAAAACAAATACACTGTAAACAAAAAACATTCTTTCAAGCAACAGCCCTCAAAATGCAAAATTTACCAAAGTTCTTGGGAGATAGTCAGAAGCTGATACCATATTTGTACACCACACAGCAAAAAAGCATTAAAATCCCCACTAGACATTTCTATATTCCTGTAAATTCCTTCTCAGGTGGCCCAAGACAGTCTTCACAATCTTCTGCAGCAGGTCAGCTCTGTCCCTAAACTTGCAAACCTAATAGAAAAATGAAACCCTAAATCTTACAATGAACCCAGTGGTTATTGGGCAAGCACCTGTTGCTCTTTTCATCATTCTCTCAGAGATCTCTTCCCCATCCTTGCACCCCAAACTATCAAAGTCTTCACCCCCAAATAGTGGATTTATCCACAGGAACACCTAATACAAGTAAATGAGATGCTGCCTACATATTTACAATGTGTCACGTGAATGTGGTTGGGAGATCTGGTTTATAGCTTAGATGTGGAATTTAAAATTAGCAGTGTTTATATCCTCTCACCTGCTTCCCTCTATCTCTTGCCTAACATAACCCAGATCCTTCCTGTTGGGTTATATACACTCACTGCTCTGTACAAATACCACACAGAATGGGAGAGCACAGTCACAGACACTCAAGAGTGATTGCCATTATGTCCCTCCTCCGACTACCACATTGATTGTTTTCACATACACATTCTTCCAGTCTATATCACATTTTCATTTTAGTCCATTTTTAAATACAAAAGTGTTACCCTGTACCTAGCAAATGTCTTATTCTCCATCAGAGTTCAAATCAGAAGCTCTACAGGCAAAACCAAAATTAAATATTCCTATCATTTTCTGATGTGGGGTATTTTTTAAAGATTTCTGGGTTTTGCCCTCAGACAAAGCTAAATTTGAGTATCAGTTCTGTCACTTGTTGATTTCTTAATCTTGGACATGTAACAATCTGAGCTACAATAAAATAATAATAAAATATATTATTACTTAGAAGAGCAATGATAATAACTGAGTGCCTACAATAAAGTTTTGTGAAGATTTAATAAGATGATGAATTTAAATTTCTTAGCTCAGCGCCTGGCATATGGTAAGTCAGTATGTGCTAACTAACATGAGCCAGGAACTGGGCTAAGGATTTAATGTGTGCTATTTGATTTCATGCACACAAGAGCCCTGGGATTTGGTCATGATTATTCCCCCATTTTAGTCATTGAAGAAACTGAGGTTTAAAAAGTTTAAGTAACTTACCCAGGATTGACTGCTAAATAATAAAAAGGAAATTTGACATTATCTGTTTAACTCCTCATCTGTGAAATGGGGACTACAATTCCTACCGTACAGTATTGTTGTCAGGGTTAAATGAGCTAATCTCATAACACGGAGCATATAGTAGTAATTCAGTACATTTTCGTTTTCCTTCCTTTTCTGACTTTATGTAAGTAACCTCTGTCTTTCCACCCCATTAAATAAAAAATTATTCATGGTATTCCTTAGTTTTGCTACCTCCAAAAATCTCCAACTTTTGCCAAGGAATTTTTTTTTTTGAGTACAATTCATTTTCTCATATAGAGCATGTCGATATGTATGTATTTCATTGCCATATTCCCCAAATGCACCAAAATAAATGCAAACACTGAAGTTTACCATTTCCTTATTACCATAATAGATATTCAGGTGGCAAACCAAGTAGCAATTTACTCAGATTCAACACACTTCTAAAATGCAGTAATTAACACATAAGAACATATAGTCAAAAAGATTTCTTACTTAGAATTATTTTTAAAGGGCTCATTTTCCTTTTTAACCATTCTGAAATCAATACATTTTTATCTTTCCCAGATCCCTAAGCAATTCTCAAGCTATTGTTTAAATCCTTTTCTCCTTGAATATCTTCCTGTTCTGAGGTCTGTCCTATTCCCTATTCATAAGTCTTCAATGGTTCCCTGCCATCTATTAAATTAATTGCAAAATCTTTAACCTGACATTCAAAGCCATCCATGACCTTACTCAATGTGAATTTTTCTCCCTTAATCTCACTCTCTGTTATGAGTCTCTCACCCTGTATCAAACTGTTACTAAAAATGCTCACTCTGATTTTATTCATGGTTTTCCCTATATCTACATTGTCTTCCTTCCCTAACCCAATGGAAAGGCATTCTTGTTGACCTTTTTCTGGATTTTCCATAAATATTTTGCATGTTTTAATTAGCTTTATTCCTTATTGCTTCATAGCTTTTGTTGCTGTTTTGAATTGTACTTTTTTTCTAATACATTTTCAAATAGATCAATGCTGGATAAAAGAACATTATTAATTTGTATGTGTCATTCTTGCCTCTAGCAAGTGTTCCAAACTCTTTTATTAGGTGTTGTTTTTTTTGGCAATTTTCTACAGAGTATATATTATTTTCATAATAATTTTTTTTCAAAAATATAACAATAGCAAGCACTTTCATACTGCTAATAATATACACAGGAGCTGTTCTAAATGTTTCATGCAGGTAAACTCATTTAATCTTCCTGAGGTACATTTTTTTTAAAAATTTTATTTTATTAAATTTATTGGGGTGACAATTGTTAGTAAAATTACATAGATTTCAGGTGTATAATTCTGTATTACATCATCTATAAATCCCATTGTGTGTTCATCACCCAGAATCAGTTCTCCTTCCATCACCATATATTCGATCCCCCTTTACCCTCATCCATTTTTATTTTTAATTCTAGTTCACAGATAAAGAAAGGGACACACACAAAAAATAAAATAGCTTTCAAGAAGTCCCCAAACTCAGAAGTAAGGAGATTGGGGCTCGTGGTCAGTTAGTTTAGCTCAAGTATCCACATTCTTAACTTTAGGGCTTACTGTCTGCTTTTATAAAGAAGGGCCCTGGAATCCAAGATACCTATGTGTAGCTTTTGAATCTTCTGATTATAAGTAAGTCACTGTCTCTTCACACTTCAATTTACTCATGAAGAACACGAGGGGAACAATAGCTACTTTACAGAGTTTTCTAAGGATTCAATGAGAAAGTATGTGATAGCATCTTGTACAATGTAGCATAGAAATAGTAGCTACTAATACCATTATTCCCTTCTCTCCCCAAAAATCCTTGTCCATATTTTCCTGTTGAAATCCCAGCCATCTCTCTCTGAACTTACAAGAACTCTGTATATTTCTCTTGGTAGTTGTCGCATACTTTCCTGCCAGCCAGCTCTTTGGCACCAGTCTGATGTTCCCTCCTAGACTGTCCTTGGGGACAGGAACTGCACCTCATTTTTCTTGGTTCCCCCATAACAACAGTGCCTTGTCTTACACACAGAACCTGCTAGCAGATATTTGTTGTATCTAAAATAATTTTCAAATTCACTCGTTGTAAAAAATATAAATGTATTTGAGTCTGGCCGTATCATCTTGTTTACAAACCAGGCAGTCACCTCAGAACAGTCAATTTTCATATAGGTGGCTCTGCAAGAAAATCAGACATTTAAACACTTGTAGGCATTCAAATGACCTAATTACTACAAATCCTTTGTGTGCTGTACATACACATTACCAATTAGCTTCTAGTTTGTTTTTTTTAAAAAATAGTCCCCGGCTATTTTTTGTGTGTGAAAATGGGTTAATCACAGTGACCTGCCTCATTTTCATTCACGAGACAGTGGCAATGGTGAAGGGAAATAAAAACAGGGAAGTTATGTTGAAATCATTGTAAAAGGAAGAGATGCCGTCTTTTGCAAGTGACGCAGCCTGCACTGCATCATGCCCAGAGCAGTTGATTCATTTCCTCTCCTCTTCTCCATCACCTTGGGAAGCCGTCTCTCCTTTCTTCACCTCTCACTGAACCCCACCACCCTTACCACTGATTCAGTGACTCACAGAGCAATCACCTAACCAACCAGGAAGAAAATCTAAAGTAGGAGAAGAAACATGCTTTTTTTTTTAATTAGAGAAAAATAAATACAACTCTCCATTGGGAAGTTTCTAAAAGTATTATTAGAATTGATTGAACTATGTAATAATCTTTAAAATATTCTTCCTATTAAGGTATAGCATATATCTGTAAAGTATACAAATCATAACTGTGCAACTTCGTGAATTTTTAAATATATTCGTAGGGACATGTGTTTGTGTAAAGACCATGTAATCCCACCCAGATCAAAAGATAAAATATTTTCAACACCCCCACGAGATCCCATGCCCCTTCCCAGTTAATAAACACCATCTGCTCCCATACAAGTAACTATTCTGACTTCTCTCACCACAGATTTGTTTTCCCTGTTCTTGAGCTTTATATCACTGGAATCTAGCATATACTCTTTTGTGCTAGACATAAGGCTGAGTGAAAGAAGCCAGCCTTCTTTCACTCAGCCTTATGTCTGTGAGATTTATTAAATTGTATATAGCAGCAGTTGGTTTGTTTTGCTTGCTACTTATTACTTTACTCTGTGAATTTTATGAACAAAGCTGTTAGTATGAATGCAGTGCTGTAAACATTCATGAACGTCTTTTGGTAAGTATACGAGAACTACGCAATAGTCTTTTACCGGATCGTCCTACTTCTGCTTCTCTACATCAGTTGCCGTCATCCTAGGAATCTCCCTAAATCAGCCCAGACCCTGGCTCCCCAGAGCTCTCACTGGATCCTTCACTGACTATAGAAGTCCTTACAACTCCAAACCAAGCTTTCAAGGCCCACCCTGATTTGGCGCACATCCTACCTCTTCAGGTTTATTTCCTGTTTCATTTCAAGATTTATTACCCTCCCATGGTCTCCAGCCCAAACACACAGCTTGCCATTCTTCACAGATGCCCCAAACTATTGTTTGTGAACATACCAATCCCTCTCTATCCAGAAAGTATTTTCTCACCAATTATAAATTATGAATAAATGATTTTTAAAATTTTTTTGCCTCAGATTATTTCAAAGACATTTTCCTGATATGATGCTATGGAGAGGCTATAAAAAGAAACAAATAACTTAAATGGAATTTTCCATTCAGTTTGGAAGACGTTAGGAATGTACACATGAAACAATTTTGCACCCAGGTTAAGGTTAGGGGCTTTTGGGAATACTGCTTCTGTCGCTTCCTAGATATATGATCTTAAGTAAGATGTTTAATTTTTCTAAGCCTCAGTTTTCTCATCTGATAAATGGAAGCAAAAACCTTCTTCACAGGATTATGGTAAATAATGAACAAAATATTACATATAAGCTACTTAAAAAGAGTGACAGGCACAAAGGAAGCACAGAATACATAATATTTACCATTATTAATAAAAAAGCTGTACATCTTAGATGCTAGAAGAACTTGGGGACCCGATTGCCTGGGTTCAAAGCCCAGATCTACCACTTACAAGTTGTAAGATGTGAGCACTTTGCTAACCAAACTGTGCCACAGTTGCCTCATCTATGAAATGGTAGAATAGTCCTATCTTCATAGGGCTATTGGAAGGATTCAAAGAATTAATATATTTAAAGCACTGTATCTGGAACACAGTAAGTGACAAGTAACCTTCAGCTACTTGTAGTACTGCTGCTATTATATACCAACAACTACTATCACCAATCTCATTAACAGAACAGTATCATTCTTGTGGATTTGAAATCTTAACAATGAAAAAGATTTCAAAAGATCAACTTACAGATATTTTTTTGAAAAGGATGATTCCAAATGACAGAGAAAATTCTATAGACGCAGAATAGTGGACCCAAAAGTACCGCAGGTTTAAACGAATTATGGCCCAAAACACATGTCAACAGTATCAGAGGACCCACATGAGTGTCCAAGCTACCAATGTCCAAGGTGAATTCAGGATTCAAAATAGGCATTTTGAGAGACTTTGTTTCTCACTGACTAGTAGAGTTGCCCATTGCTCAATGGGCAGAAGGTGGTGCCTAGTAATTCACACTGATGCCAACCGTACATCTTGAGATTCATTACCAACTTGATCTTCAGAGTCTGATAATCTCAGGAAAAAAGGGATCCCTAACACTACCTTCCAAGGTGTCCTAGAGTAATCCATACTTTCTGGAGACAAGTAATAAGTTAATAAGAGCCAGAAGCCCGAGTTTGATGTCTTTGGTGAGTATAATGATTCTTTATTATCTTATTCCTATTTCACAGATAAGTAAACTGAGGCAAGAACAAGTTAAGTTGCCTGTGACCAAATATCTCAAAAGTAGCAAAAACAGGATATAAATCCACAAACTTGAATCCAGGGCCTATACAGTTCCAACATGAAATGCAAACTTTTTAATTTTTCATATGACAGGGATTTCTTACTAGTAACTTTCAACACATTGGATCCAGTGGAAAAATAAGTTCAGATGAGAAATTCTTCAGTTTTATAGTCAGTGGAATAAAAAGGGGAAAGCAACCTCAAGGGCTATTCTTTCTGTTGACTTCTCTGAGGTATATAGCATGATGGCCAATAAGAAGTGGAGAGTGGAAGGGATACAGGAGCAACTTTTGCCCTGCCTCCCTAATTTATGGAAACCAAATTTTCTGATGAAAAGAAAACAGAACAGATTGATTATCTCATTGTTGAGGAATAGAGGCATTGGTGGTCACTAAAGTCTGAAGGTCGTTTAAGTGTCCTACTGTCACATCTGTGCCCTTAGAATCCTTCTAGGTTCCATCTCTCCTTCTGTGTCCCTTTCTTTACCGAATTTTTTGCTTCTACTGAATCATTTTTAACATAGAAAAATTCTGAGTTGCTTGAGTTGGTGAAGAGAAAATATTTGAAAAGTCTCATTTTTAAAAAACATGATACCTGCAGTCCATTGTAGGGTTGAAAACCTGTTCAATACGCCCTGCTATGACTTACAAATGTTAAAATAAAACTTTCTTTTAGAATGTCTAAGGCACTGTATTTATTCATAACCTCAATCATCACCCGAAGCATTGACCTACTTAATGGATTCTGTTAAGTATTGTTTAGTGCTCCTGATTGTCTTGAACAGAAACACTAATACAGACAGAAAAGGGGAAAGACAACTAAACAGTAACACCACACAAACTAAATACCCCCAAAATTGTACTGTGTTCAAGAAAACTGGTAAGAGGATTTTGTGTGGTGGTGAGTGAAGCAAGTTGAGGATGTGCTTATTTCAATCACTTGCTTGTGGGTGGAGAGGGCGGCATTACTACATTTCTTTATTAGGTAAGAAGTACTTTGTGGAGGGAGGTGGCATTTAAGGAAGGAAAGGAAGAGTTAAAAGAAGTCTGTTCAAGGAATAAAGTGTCACTTAGAAGAAAAGTTTCAAGACGATGGAGGATGATTATTATTTTGTAGATAAAGAACTCTAAGAGTGCCTGAGAAAACAAAGGGGTTGGACACATTTTATGTGGGCACATAACCTCTCTGTTGGATCTCATTCTTCCTGGATTCACTACTCCTAGGACAGGGCTTTATCCCTTCTATAATATTGGCATATTTTGGGTAAATTAATCCATTTCCATTGTCCATTATTCCATAATTCATTCCTGGATTAAACTGCCCTTACTGTGTTTAATATTAAAGAATGAATTTCAGGCTACATTAAAATCTCTTTCTGAATTATCATTTTCTGTATACATACAGGCAACAGCTGTTGTATGATTTTCCTGTTGTCACCTTCCATGTACATATAATGAAACACTCCCTTTCCAGCAATGTCAAGTTCAATGAAGCCAAACAGTAACACTTGTGCTTCTTTGTTAAAGCCCCATGATAGCTGTTCTACGTATGCACATTGCAGTAAATATTGGTAGAATAGATTTATAAATCCAAATGGTATATGTCCTTCAATGGAAACCCTAATGTTTTCATTCTATTTTGAAGAATGTTGCTGCGTTTCATATTTCAGTCTTTTGTTCTGAAGAACAGACTACACTGAAATGCATGGATTTACCAAGGAAGGGAGTTCAGTATGTAAACCTGAAATCATCCGTCTTGTTTTTGGTGAACACACCAAACCTTGTGAGTGTGTAATGAGGACATATGTGGTATGGAAAATACTTCAAGTTCCTTTTGCAAAGATAACTTTTTCCTCTGAGATAAGAAAATGTGTAATCTAATTTCAAAACAGAGAAGTAGAAATCTGCTAGAATGGGGCATTCATTATTGCAAAATGTTCACGACCTCTTCAAAATGTTCTACTGTTGAGAGATGACCAGGAAACAAAGACTCAGTGCTATAAATATCCTCAGAGAACCATGGAGCATCTGCTTTTAATCTGTGCTTGGGTGGCTTATACATCAGACAAGAAAACATCTCTGGTTTTAAGAGGTTTGAACAGATGCCATAGAGTAAGTCCCCATTTTCGAGTGTTTGTTGTCATTTTGGTTAGTGAGCCCCACCTACCAAAACAAAAATGAACACGAGATTCTAGAGGGCTCCTCCTTCAGCCCTGGGCTTTAACATTTAAAGAAAGACAGAGGGGAGCAAACATTTCTGCCTGGTCAGCCACACAGATATGTTTTTAACTGATGATTCAGAAAATAATTTCAACATGGCTTTATCCCATAGGTCTGCAACCTATATGGTCTTTATATATCTATTGAGTATCGGAGTTAATTCAACCTTAGTTTTGTTTCCCCCTTACCCTGTTGTGGTTACTGCTGTATTCTAGATCTTTGCCTGTTTTGTACTTAACTTCACACAGCATTCATTAAGCTGATTAAATGTCTTAACAGCATAAGAAAAGGAGATAAGTATGATAGGATCTAAAATCTAGGCAGAAGCTGCCACTTAATGTAAGAAAAACTGGGTCAAACTAAGGGAAGTGGACCATGCAAATCTGCAAAGCGTCTCTCAGTGCTTCATTCTTCAGTTCTGTCCCGTGTACTCGTATGTGTTCCCACACTTACATTGCATAAGTCATAAATGCTGTGAAAAACAAAATCTTCATTAGTTCAGAGAACATAGATGTGATCTGGGGCAAAGAGAGTACTGGGAGAATTTGGACTTGATCTGAACCTTAAAGAATAGAGGATTTGGGTGCGTAAAAGGAGGTTGAGAGACATTTGTTTCAGATGGGAAAGCAAAGAGCAAGAAAATGGGCTGCTGTATCAGAGAACCAGCCCTTCAAAAGGGCTGAAGAGATGAGGGCTGCCTTGTTCAGGTTCCTGAGAACCCAGTCTCTGAAAACTCTTTTTTTGCCTATTGGAAGCTCTTGACTCTTGCTAGAAAATTCCCATATTTTTTTTTCACTACAGCAAGAAACAGCTCTGAATGGCTGGCATGAGAAAGTAAAATGACAGAGCATTTAGGTTTCTTAGATAGTTTCCAGCCAATGTACATTTTGGAAATGTAGTGGTGCCTTAGCCTGTTGTCTAGTCTTTCAGTGCACTGTTAAAACAAAAACAAACAAACAAACAAACAAAATGATGGCATAGCTGCATAATTAGTGACGACTGTCAACCTTCATTTCAGATATGAAGGTCAGCACCACAGAATGTAAGAGACATGGCTACAAAATCATGGAAGTGATTCTTTCCTAATCACAGCATAATGCAACATTTCAAATGATTTAGCCATCTTCAAAGCCAGTCCCTTTGAAAGGCTGTGTGACTATTCCAATGACGGTTCCACTCTTCAGGTCATTTTAAGAGCATTTGTCTTTCCATTGTTCTAGGAGCCTATAGCACAGTCTAGATGATCTTCCCCAGAGGCAAACTTCCATCCCTCCCTTTTGCCCTCTGCATCTACATCTGTCCCTTCCCTGCCTCAACTAGTGCATCTTGCCTTATATTGTCCCTGCTTCTGTGCTGCCCCTACCTTATCTTTTCACCCCATCCTTGTTCCAGCATTCAGTAAATGCAGGAGAAAGACAGAGGATACATGGCTTGAATCTGAGGAGATATACTAAATTATGATGCAAGAAAAAGATAATGCAGTGAAGTGGAGAGAGGTCAAGACATGGGAGAACTAAAAAGGTGTAATCTAAACAACAACCACAACCAAACAATACTTTGGCTACGGATGGGTACCTAGGATACTGTGGAAAATGGATAGAACATATCAAACAACACAGGGAAAGCAGTACAGACACTAGGACTCATTGTGGGAGATATTACAATTATAAATTAGGTATGATAAAAAGTATTGATAAGGGAGTATTAGATTCTCCCCACCCCTAATGCTGATTGACTACTAATTTATCAGGCCAGTTTCTATTCACTTCCTCGGATGTCAGTCTATCTCTGCCAAACTCTTTTCTAGTCTAACTCTTTCTAGTAATGCAAAAATTAGAGAACATTGCAATACTGCAGACGACTACAGAACCCAAGAGACAAGAGGAAGGGAAAGACCTAACAAGAGAGGGGGCAATGGAGTTGGCAAATGAGAACCTGGAATGTCAAAAAATATGAAATGTGAAAGAATGGGAATCCAAGAAATATTCCAACAGGGTGGTAGTTTGTATGTACTTTAATGTTTTTCAAGATATAAATTGAATACCTTTTTAAACATGGTTGGATGAGAACTGTGCTGAACAGAACACCACTCTGAGACTGGACCACATGTGATGGCTTTGAGAAGGTTACAGAAACAGATACAACTACTACAATGCACTAGGCCTATAGGCTATGAGGTACCCATAGGCTTTCTCACAGGGCTGAATGCAAGTGGTGCTGTTGCCCATGGAAATGGGTATTCTATCCATTACCCAGTCTATGAGAGCAGGCTGCTGACCTCAGGTAGGCTCGATCATGGCCGCCGTGTTATGGGGGCTTTGAAGCCTATGGAAACCCCCAGAGCAGGATGTATGACTAGAGACTACAGTGTCAATGGCACCAAGTCACCTCCTTCTTCTTTTGGTGAGATCACTCAGCCTCAGTGAGAGAAAATTGTATGCACACACATGCCTGCTTTTCTGAGACTTTTCTCATGCTTATGCCAAACCACCTTTTCTACTCATAAAAGAAAAAAAGGGAATTTGTTGTACCCAGTTGGCCCAGTGGTACAGGGCACCTTTACACTTTGCAATGGGGCACATTTGTCTAATTTTGTTCCTGGGCTGTCACATCATCTATCATGAACAAGAGGGAGAGCTATAAAGTAATGTGATTATTTTTTTCACTAATACATCAAAATATAAGTGAAAGTAAATGTTTTATTTCCAGAAGGTCACCATGGGTAATTTTATGTTTAATCCAAAAACACTGACCTTGTTCCAACTGTTTCTGAAATAACTTTTGGAAGTAACATTCAGAGCTATTTTATGAGCACACAAGAAAGTGTCATTTTATAGTTACACCTCATTAATTATATCTAGTTGCACTGACTTTCAGTCGTTTTCAATATCAAATTCATCCCTAGGGTATAAAATTTGCTATCAAAGAGTATATTCAAAGCATGAGAAACAGCTGAGTGGAATTGAAAAGAGTGCCTTCAAGCCTGTTTTAAACGCTGTTAACCAAATTTAAGTGAATAAATCATTTCCCTTGAAGATTGATTCTAAAGAGGAAAATACCAATTTTAAAAGTCTGTATTTGAGAGGGAGCCATTTTTAAAATACACTTTTATCGAGATATAATTCATATACCATACATCCCCTAAAAGTACAAAATTGAGTAGTTTGTAGTGTATTCACTGAGTTGTACAACCATCACCACTCATTTTAGAAACCCCCCACCCATAAGCAATCATTTCGTATTTCCACTCCCTCAGACCCCACGAGCACTAATCTACTTTCCATCTCTATGTGTTTGTTCTATCTGGGCATTTCCTAAAAATGTAATCATAAAATATGTGGTTCTTTGTTATCTTAAAGTCAGTCTCCAGTGGAGAATGTTGATGCCTGCTTTATTCTTTTAATCTCAAGAAGAAACAACCTCCTGAATAAGTTTTTATATAGAAGTGCAAGCAGTATAGCACTTCATAATCAGACAACTTTTTATTCCTAAATGTCCATATCATTTAAGAATAGTTATCAAGTAATCAGTGTAAAATAGTTATGGAGAGTTTGAATTCCAAAGAAAGAGCTGTGCTAAAGAGTTTTATTTAGTGTCCAAATATGTCAGACACAGAATGCAAACAAGTTTTTTGATTCTTAGCTTGAAATATATTGCTGATATATATGCCTTAAATATGATAAAGAGCCCATAAAGGATTACTTTACAATTATTTTTGTTTACAATTATTTTCCATCATATCTCCCTTGTGGTGACATTTATAAGATAATTGGCCAGGAGAGAATAAGGATGGGAACGCAATGTTCAAAAATCAAAATAAAAAGACTAATACCATGAATAACTAATACAACTAATATGGGACCACATCACAGGCTCACAATCCCATCCTAGGAAAACAAAGTATTTTAATTTCCAAAAACTAAAAAAGAACTTCTACAATGACTCAATATTATTTTTAAAAAGAATTAGAAATAAAATGCTGCCCATTTATTGTGGTAGAGTAACAAAGAAATTGTCTTTTTTTTCTCCTCTCCTGTCTCTCCCATCTGCCTCCTTGCCTCCACTCCTTCCTTCCATAATATCTGGATGCCTAGTACATTCATTGGAACTAGGACCCAGCCAGGAACAAGTCAGATATGGTCCTTGATCTCTTGGCATCTTCAATATTGCAGGGAAGACGTATCAAACAACTAGTTTCAAGTTCGAAGTATATACTAAATCAGAAGTAAAGAAAAATCTGTTTTTTACACAAATGACTATAACTAATCTTAGTTTGTCGAGCATTTACCCCAAAGCTGCAGAATACACATTCTTCTCAAGTGCATGTGGAACATTTTCCAAGATAGATCACATGTTAGGCCACAAAACAAGTCTTGACAAATTTAAGAAAATTGAAATCATACCAATTGCCTTCTCTGTCCACGGTGCTATGAAATTAGAAATCAACTACAGGAAAAAAACTGGAAGACACACAAATTCATGGAGGCTGCATAACATGTTACTAAACAATGAATGGGTCAACCATGAGATCAAGGAAGAAATCAAAAGATATCTCGAGACAAATGAAAATGAAAACACGATGACCCAAAAATCTAAGGGATGCAGTGAAAGCAGTCCTAAGAGGGAAATTCATAGCAATGCAGCCATACCTAAAGAAACAAGAAAAATCACTAATCAACAGTTTATCTTCACACTTAAGGGATCTGGAAAAAGAACAGCAAAATAAGCCCAAAGGGAGTACAAGGAAAGAGATAATAAATATCAGAGTGGAAATAAATGAAATAGAAACCAGAAAAACAATACAAAAGATAAATGAATCCAAGAGTTGGTTTTTAGAGAAGATAAACAAAATCGACAAACCTTTAGCCAGACTCAGCGAAAAAAAGAGAGAGAGGACCCAAATTAATAAAATCAGAAATGAAAGAGGAGAAGTGACAACAGACACCACAGAAATATAAAAAACATTAAGAAATTACTACGGGCAACTATATGCCAACAAATTAGACAATCTGGAAGAAATGGGCAATTTTCTAGAAGCACACAACCTTCCAAGGCTAACTCAAGAAGAAACAGAAAACCTGAATAGACTGATTACCACCAGGGAAATTGAATCAGTAATCAACAATCTTCCAACAAACAAAAGCCCTAGACGAGATGGCTTTACAGGTGAATATTACAAAACATTCAAAAAGTATTATCACCTATTTTCCTCAAGCTCTTCCAAAAAATCCAGATAGAGGGAAGTCTTCCAAACACTTTTTATGAGGCCACTATCACCCTGATCCCAAAATCAGACAAAGACACTACAAAAAAAGAAAACTACAGGCCGATATCCCTAATGAACATAGATGCAAAAATCCTCAACAAAATATTAGCAAACAGAATTCAGCAATACATTAAAAAGATCATACACCACGATCAAGTGAGATTCTTTCCTGGTATGCAAGGGTGGTTCAACATCCACAAATCAATTAATGTGATACACCACATTAACAAAATGAAAAATAAAAATCATATGATCATGTCAATAGATGCAGAAAAAACATTTGACAAAATCCAGTAGCCATTTATAATAAAAACTCTTAAGAAAGTGGGAATGGAGGGATCATATCTCAACATAATAAAGGCCACATATGATAAACCCACAGCTAACATCATACTCAATGGGGAAAAGCTAAAACCATTCCCCTTAAGATCAAGAACAAGGCAAGGTTGCCCACTTTCTCCACTTCTATTCAACCTAGTGCTGGAAGTTCTAGCCACAGCAATCAGAGAAGAAAAAGAAATAAAAGGCATCCAAATTGGTAAGGAAGAAGTAAAATTGTCATTATATGCAGATGACATGATACCCTAAAGACGCCACCAAGAAAACTATTAGAACTGATAAATGAATTTAGTAAAGTAGCAGGATACAAAATTAATATTCAGAAATCAGTTGCATTTGTATATGCCAATAATAAAATATCAGAAGGAGAAATTAAGAAAACAATCCCATTTACAATTGCTTCAAAGATTATAAAATACCTGGGAATAAATTTAACCAAAGAAGTAAAATATTTGTACTCAGAAAATTATAAGACACTGAAGAGAGAAATTAAAGAGGATACAAATAGATGGAAACACATACCATGCTCATTGATAGGAAGAATTAATAGTGGTTACCAGAGGGTAAGGGGGGTGGAGGGTGGGGGGTGGGAGATGAAGGTAAGGGGGACCAAATATATGGTGATGGAAGGAGAACTGACTCTGGGTGATGAACACACAATGGGATTTATAGATGATGTAATACAGAATTGTACACCTGAAATCTATGTAATTTTACTAACAATTGTCACCCCAATAAATTTAATACACAAAAAAAAAATGAAAAAAAAATTGTCCATACTGCCTAAGGCAATATACAGATTCAAAGCAATTCCTATCAAACTACTAAGGGCATTTTTCACAGAAACAGAACATATAATCCTAAAATTTATATGGAACCGTAAAAGACTCCGAATATCCTCAACAATTTTGAGAGATAAGAACAAAGTGGGAGGTATAATGATACCTGACATCAAATTATACTACAAGGCTACAGTAGTCAAAACAGCATGTTACTGGCATAAAGACAGACACATAGACACATAGATAGATGGAACAGAATAGAGAGCCCAGAAATAAATCCATGCCTATATGGTCATTTAATCTACGATAATGGAAGCAAGAATCTACAGTAGGGTAAAGACAGTCTATTCAATAAATGGTACTGGGAATCCTGGACAGAAACATGCAAAAAAACGAAGGTGGAACACCTCCTTACACCATATACAAGAATAAATTCAAAATGGATTAAAGACTTAAATGTAAGATCTGAAACCCTAAAATTCCTAGAAGAAAATATAGGAAGAAACTTCAGAGACATTACCCGAAGTAAGATTTTTACTGACATATTCCCTCAGGCAAGGGAAGTAAGAGAAAAAATAAACATGTGGGATTACATCAGACTAAAAAGTTTTCCACAGCAAAGGAAACCATCAATAAAACAAAAAGGAATCCTATTGAGTGGGAGAAGATATTTGCCAATGATATATCCGATACGGGGTTACTATCCCAAATTTATAAAACGTCACTCAACTCAACTCCAAAAACAAACAAACAAACAAACCAAAAAAAAACAACCCAATTAAAAAATGGGCAGAGGATATGAAGAGCCATTTTTCTAAAAAGGACATACAGATGGCAAACAGACATATGGAAAAATGCTCAACCTCACTAACCATCAGAGAAATGCAAACAAGAGCCACAATGAGATACCACCTTACCCCAGTCAAAATGGCTATCATCAAATAAATCAATAAACAACAAGTGCTGGTGAAGATGTGGAGAAAAGGGAACCCTTGTGCACTGTTGGTGGGATTGCAGATTGGTGCAGCCACTATGGAAAACAGTATGGGGGTATCTCAAAAATCTGAAAATGGAACTACCCTATGATCCAGCAATTTCACTCCTAGGTATCTATCCAGAGAAATCCAAAACTTAATTAAAAAAACTGTATGTACCCCTATGTTTATTGCAGCACTATAGCCAAGACATGGAAACAACTGAAATGCCCATCGATAGATGACTGGATTAAGAAACAGTGGTACATTTATACAATGGAGTATTATGCAGCCATAAATAAGGATGAAATCTTACCATTTACAACAATATGGATGGACCTAGAGAACATTATGTTAAGTGAAATAAGTCAGACAGAGAAAGACAAATACCATATGATCTCACTTGTATGTAGAATCTAAAGAAAAGAATAAATGAATGAACTAACCAGAAATAGTCGAAATAGTCTTAGAGACACAGAGGAAAAACTAAGGGCTGCTAGATGGGGGTGGGGCGAATAAGGGGAAAGGTGAGGGAATTAGACATCACAGTCGGTAACCACAAGATTGCCATGAGGATACGAAAGTCAATTTGGGGAATGTAATCAATAATGTTGTAAAGATTTTGTAGGGTATCCGATGGACACTTGTCTCATTAGGGAGACCACCTCAGGGATGATGTAGATGCCTGATCACTGCACTGTACACCTGAAGCTGAAGCTGAACAATAATGAATGTCAACTATAATTTTATATATATAGTTACAAGAAGAGGAGTACAGCATTAGGAATAGAAACAGTGGAAATGTAATGGCTCTGTGCGATGTCAAAGGGGTAGTGGATGGGGCGAGAGGCATTGTTACTGTGTGAGGGATATAAATGATAAATGTCTAACTATTACATTGTTTTGCGCACCTGAAACTAATAAAAAAATTCTAAAAAAAAAAGATTGTCAGTCTCTGCATTTACATAAAAAATATCCCATTTCTTCTTTTGAAATGACATCTAATGGCTGCCAATCCATCACATCTAGAAACTTTCTCATAGCTGTAATCCAATAATGATAGGCACTACTAGATTGACTGTTATTTTTGTTTACCAGAAGTTTTTACTATTTTTGAATCATTTTTTCATTTAAGATTCTTTTTCTGTCTAAACCAGAAACATTTACATTTTTCTAAATTTCTTTAAACTTGTAACTGCTGGCATATACTTTTATTCTGAAATATTTCAAGTCAAGAGATTTGGTAGAATGAGGTACCAGTATGCATTATATAAGGCCCTATATTGGTTTTCCAGGGCTGCCATAACAAAGCACTACAAACTGGGTGACTTAAAACAACAGAAATTTATTACCTTTCAGTTATGGAGGCAAGACGTCTAAATTCAAGGTAATGGCAGGGTCATCTTCCCCCTGAAACCTATAGGGAGGGACCTTTACTTACTTCTTCATAAATTCTGGTGGCTTGTTGGTAATGTTTGGTGTTCCATTCCAACCCTCAATTACACGTGGCCATCTTCCCTCTATGCATGTTTGTCTCTGGGTCCTAATTTCCCCTTTTTATAAGGACACCAGTCCTATTGGATTAGGGCCCACCCCAAAGACCTCCTTGTAACTTGATGACCTTTGGAAAGACCCTATTTCCAAATAAGGTCACATTGTGTGGTACTAGAGGTTAGGACTTTAAGATAACAATTCAGTCCATAATAGCTTCCATGTAAGATGATACATTCTTTATTGATAATTGTATTAAATAACTGGCCTTATTGAACCACTCCACTCTGCACTGTGTAAATCAATTTTTCTTGCAGAAAGTTTTGAGACATTTTTAAAGTCAATCTACAAATTAAGGGAAGCTATGCATTATCTTTTCTACAAGTGTAGTTTTCCTTCATTGTTCATTGAGAAGAGTTCTAAAGAGATTAAATAGAATTCTTAGGTCAAAAATTTTTTAAATGTTTGTGGAATTTTCCATCACTTTGAAAAGAACCTACCAACAGTGGGAAATTCATAAAGGGATATTGGTATAGCATAGAATTAGATTTTTACTTTTATTATGACCTTATGCCTTTATACCCAAGTGACTTCTGCACCTAGATATTATGAGAAAGATACAGGAAGGCATTGGGGAATGTGAGGTCAGCTCTACTAGGCAGAAGAATAACAAATAATTGAGTTCAACAAATATTTATCCAGTGTAGCTATGTGTCCCTACTATATTAAGCAGTGCAAGGATGCAAAGTTGAACATGTTATGGACCTGCCTTTAAGGAGTTTATCTCCCTAAAAGAAGAAATAAGAGAACTATTAAAATACCTATAGCGTGAGATACTGTTAAAAAATATATAGGAGACAAATATTGATTCCAGTGGAGAAAATGTCAGCAAAACTTTGAAAGAGAAATGTATTTCCAACAGTCAAAAATGGAAAAATGGTTTAAAATACCTGTTTTAATTATTCCATGTTGTTTTTAAGTATTAAAATAACAATATATGATATAATATTGTAGCTTAGATTTTTCACTGAAGTCTTATGTACGCAAATGATTATAGATGGCATTAAAATTCTGAGCTGAACAAAGACAAAAGTTTGAAAGCATTTCCATTTCCCTATAATCCTCAAGAGGACAAAGAAAATGACAATAGACAAAGCAAAGCTTCTGTTGCTAATCTGATTTTCACTCTAGTTCAAGAGCTGTGATGTAAATATGGTACTAATTACATTTATATGTTATTATGAATCAACATTTCCATCTGTAAATAATGAACTAAAGAAGATAAAGACAAACTAGAATACTTCATTTGAAACAAAAATTAGTTTGCTATGAATAGAAACACCTCAAACACACACTGGCATGCACCCTCATATATATAAAATTTGTTCACAAAGCTCTTTAAAGTTATCAAACAAGAAATGGAGATAAGGCACAGCTTCTATTTGGAGTTAGCATATATTTAAAGCCCCACCATTTCCCCACTAGTTCAAGGTCAGAAAGAGCTTTATACATGTAACTCAATGTTAATATAATTAGCAAACTCTGTTGTTAAAAATTGTAAGGCCTACTTTTAAAACTTTTAATTATTTTCTTTATTTTCATTTGGTGTTAACTTCTTAAACAATAATTTATTTTAATAATTTCTGTCTGCTGATATAAAATGGGAGTGGTGGTGACCAGGCTGAAAGGTAGGCGGGAGCCTGACTGGAAGAGTTGCAAGGAGAAGCTATAGGAGAATTATGAGCAGAAGAAGTGCAGCATGATCAGAGCTTAAGGAATGGTGGGATGAGGACAAACTGGAGAGCAGCAAGGTAAGAGATGCAGAGACAAATGGAGTAGCTCAACTGTATCTAAACCATAACCAATAAGGTACTGGACAGCGATACTCAAGAAATGGACTGGACATACTGAGAAGGAAAAGGCCATGCATGAGGGGTAAGTCTGCATTCCCAGCATCCTCGTCTTTGGTCTATTTCTACTTCCTTCATTGCCCCTATGCCCCGAACGAGAACCTTCCTTTTATGAAGTTCTTTTTGAAATTTTTGATTGAACTGTCCTCTTAAAATTTTACTTGTACATCTCAATGGTCCTTCAAATTCAACATGTCTAAAAGCTAACCCATCATTCCTACCCACTGCCTGTATGCATACTCCCCCTTCTGTATTCCTCATCTTGGCTGTGACAGCTGCATCTTCCACAGCACCCAAACGAAAATCTCAGCCTTTCCTTTGTCTTATCAGGCAGTCACCAAGTCCTGTACAATCTCCCTTCTAAGACTCTCTAGAAACTGCCCCTACTTTCCATCCACCTTGGCAATTGAGACACTTACCTTCAGTGGCCTGGACAATACAATCTTGCTAAATAGATTTCCCTGCTTCTTTGGATCTTCTCCCTCCTCTCAATAATCCACTTCTCATCCTGCTACCAAAATACTTTTCTACAATGCAAATATAATCTGATTAGGACCCTGCTTTAAATCATTGAATGTATTTTCACTGTCTTCAAAATGGAGGGGAAACTCCTTATATGAGCCACAAGGTCATTCAGAATCCAGCCCTGCCTCCCCTTGGAGTGTCTTCTCCTGGGTTCCCTGTGTACCCGTGCATGAGTTGCTGCCAAACTGCTGCATGGAAGCATCCTGAACAGCCCCTGCTCTCTCACAGCCTCTGTCACGTATCGCCTTGCTTACAATGCCCTTCTCTGCATTCCCACTGTATTAGTTTCCGATTGCTACTATAATGAATTATCACAAAGTTAGTGGCTTGAAACAACACTGATTTATTCTGTTATAATCTGGAGACCAAAAATTAGACATTAGTCTCACTGCACTAAAGTCAAGGTGTCAGAGGACTGGTTCCTCCTGGAGGCTCTGGGGAAGTATCCATTTCCTTTCCATTTCCATCTTCTGGAGATCACGTGCATTTCTTGGCTGATGGCCCCATCCTGGCACATTACTCCTACCTCTTACTTTCATCATCACATCTCTTTATTATTAAATGTCCCTCTGCCTTTCTTTTATAAGAGCATTTAAGATTACATTTAGGTCCCACATGGATCATCCAATATATTCTCTCCATTGCAAGATCCTTAATTTTAGTCCCATCTGCAAAATCACGTTTACCGTGTAAGGTAACATTCACAGGTTCCAGTGGTTAGGACCTCATATCTCGGGGGCTATCATTCAGACTATCACACTTACCTTTTTCAACCTCAGCCTTTCCAGACACAGCTTAAACATTTCCTCTCTTCTGGGAATTTCCCTTACATACTATTACCTCCCCCTATGACTATCCTCAACTACACACAACTGGGTACCTCACTAAGGTGACAAACTTTGGGTTTGGCTGGGACCCGCAGGGATTCCTAGGACATGGGTTTCTGAGTGCTAAGACCAAAAATCTGCCAGAGAAATCAGGATGAATCAGTTATCCTATGTCCTCAGCTTTCTTACCACATCACCCTCTATGTAGCACTTATCACATTGAATTATAATTTATAATTCTCAATTCTCTCATCTTTCTCCTTTGCTAGACTATGGGCAGGAATCTGCCTCTTTTGTGCTTAGAATGCTCATGCCTCAGTTTCTGTTACATGGCAGATGCTCCATAAGTGAATGGATGTTAATGGAGTTTGTGGAACAATCCTACAACAGAAGACAACCTAGGCAAAATGGAAAATTTCCATCCCATGAGTAGAAAGAAAACAAAATAGAATGGAACACTAAACACCAGTATGCTTTCTTGGATATTTTTTTTCTTTTCTTTTCTTTTCCCATCTGCTCTTACAAATTTGAGTTGAACTAGACACAGTTCTTTGCAAGAATCCAACTACTCAGTGTTTTACAGAACACAATGTCTTCGAACAAACATAAGCTCTACTATTTATAGCTGATTGCTTCACCACTTTCTTGTCTTGCCTGTGTCTTGAATGCCACTTGCCATAAACAAAGCAGACTGAAAATAGATTTTTGGTCAGGTTCTGGGAGACTTATAACAGTTCTTCATTCTCTTAAATTCTGATAAAACTGACCCATTATGGGAATTTACATCATGAATGCACAGTACCTGGAGCACCAGACATGTGACTTACTTTAATATCACTTCTCCTAGTTACCTTCAACTTCTTTTACATTTACCAGTGTCCTTGGGCAAAGGTGCCCCGCAACTTAGCCAGAGTAAATGTAACTGAGGTAAACATTAAAAAGCAAGATTTGGACAAAGATATCATTTAGCCAGAACCATTAATTCTACAGTCTTGGTTGAGAGAAAAGTCATCCCTATTGCTAGGTAGTGAATGCCTTTGTGCCCCGACACCAAATGTGCTTAATTGCTTGTAAACAATATGAGGGAAATCCTGGACAGGGTCAGGGAATGGTGACAAGAAAGAATTAAATACCAATCTTCTGTTGCCCATATTTTTAAAACAGAGAGAGAAAGAGAGAGAGAGAGAGAAATTAAAACTATGTCATATATGCAAAAACAGAAGCTATATAAAAGAAGAGTCCTTCCTGATGAAGGAGAAAATGAAACTCAGAACTTTTAAATGAAGATCAATTATATTTTATCAATATATATTTAGATATAGAATGATAAGCTTTGCCTTTTATATGGAATTGACTCAGATCAACAAAAGTGAAGAATTCACCACAAACACAAAGGGAAATATTTGAAAGACCCCAAGAATAAAGGCGGTAGTTAAAAGTAGATACGTTTTTAGTTTGGAAAAATGTCTTAAACTCTAACTTAAAGTTTATAAATCTTTTCTGTAATGTATGATAAGGGGAAAAGCTTGTAATGATTCTCCTCAAGAATATGATATCTGAGTTCATTTGAATTCTCCCTGAACAGGTGTAATCCATAAGGGGTTATGACCAATGAGTGACTGATCTACCCAAAAGACCTGCTTTGAATCCTGGCTGCACAGTGCTTTAAATTTACCCATTATTTGCTTTCAAGTAAGTCCGTATAGCTTTAATTTCACCTGTACACCCACTGAAGGGTCAGTTACCTATCAAAGGACTACTGATTGTTTTTTACTACCTAGTGAGCAGCAAGGCTGAATTTAAAAACCAGCTACGAATATACAGGGGAAGCCAGCTTTCCCAAGCTGTTGGTGCTGTGCACATATGAGGACATTAAACTTCTCAGAAGGAAAAGGAAATGTCCTTTCTTTCTGTAGCATCTGACTTTCTGATTCTCTTGCTCCATCAGATTAAAACAAACAATTAAGATTAGTGAAGCTGCTTTAAATAATCTCTTTTATTTAACTATGAAAGAAATTGAAAGGCTCAACTAAGGTCATGTTAATTGTTAACTGCTACCAGGAATTGATGCTGAAAGGTTCACCAGCAAAACAAGGAAGTCGAATTTTTTTGAATCCAAAATCAACTAGCTTCCGTAGTGTTTACTAATCCAAAATGGTTACAAATCTACAAATAATTTCTTTGTCTTCATAATTTTTTTAAAAATTTTTTATTTCAGACTCTCTAGTCATTTCACTTCTCTGAGTCTCTAATATCTTACCTTAGAATTTTAGAATTTTAGTGTTCGAAGGGATCGTCTAAGGCAGTGGCTCCTAAATTTTTAAATTATGTTAACTAGTAAAAATTTCCCAAATTTGTTACTTATTTAAAATCGCCAACTTTGTATTTTGTCTGGTACATTAAAAAACAAGGCAGAAGAAAAAACTTCCAATTACCATCATCATCATTTTATAAAACAAAGGATATTTTCACTCCAAAAGAAAACAGAAGGCTATAATCTTCAAGAGGAAAAGAGAGAGAAATATATATTTGAATAATTCTGATTATCTGAAAAACTTACCAACTTGTTTTCTCTTTTTATCACAAACTGGGTAGAACTTTATCCAAAATGGACACTGATTTACAGAATACAGTTTGGGAATCTCTGATCTCCATCTCCTAATCTTCAGCCAAAGAAATGAAAAGTTGGGGTCACTTGACCCAAACCACTATATTAGTTAGGATTCTCCAGAGAAACAGAATCAATAAGCTATATGTACATATTTAGAGAGAGATTTATTTTAAGGAATTGGCTCATATGATTATAGGAAATGGCTTATCCAGAATCTATGTAGAGTAGGCCAGCACTCTTGAGTCAAAATGTTCAAAACTCAGGCAGAATTTCTGTGTTGCAGTCTTGAGGCAGAATTCCTTCTTCTTCAAAAAACTTCAGTCTTTGCTCTTAAGAGATTCAACTGACTGGATGAGGCTCACCCATATTATAGAGAGTAATACATTTTACTTAAAGTCAACTGATTGTAAATGTTATTAACATATAGCTTTACAGAAATATCTAGACTGGTGTTTGACCAAATAACTGGACAACATAGTAATCTAGCAATGTTGACACAAAAAAGTAATCATCACAGTCACAGAGTTGATTAATTTTGGATGGTGAGGTCCCGACTTCCTGTGCAGTAGTTCCCCCTTATCTGCAATTTCACTTTCTGCTATTTCAGTTACCCCTAATCAACCACAGTCTGAAAATATTCAATGGAAAATTCCAGAAATAAACAATTTATAAGTTTTAAATCGCACACCATTCAAAGTAACATGATGAAATCTCACAGTGTCCCACCCTGTCCAGCCCAGGACACAAATCATCCATTTGTCTACTATACCCACACTGTACATGCTACCTGCCCATTAGTCCATAGCTGTATCATCAGAAGGTCAGTAATAGCCTATCACTACACAACGCCTCCATCATTCACCTCACTTCATCTCATCACATAGGCGTTGTAACATCACACATCATCACAAGAAGAAGGGCGAATACAGTGCAATAGCTATTTTGAAAGAGACCACATTCACACGACTTTTATTACAGCATATTGTTATAATTGTTCTATTTTATTATTAGTTATTGTTGTTAATCTCTTACTGTGTATAATTTATAAATTATGATAGGTATGTATGTATAGGAAAAAACAGTACATATCTGCGATTAGTAGAATTCAGCACTAATTGCAGTTTCAGACATCCACTGGGGGGGACTACAGAAGTATGTATTCTATTCTACTTCTCCTTCCCACCCCAAGCTAATGCTTCTTCTTTTTATATACCATTCAGGGTAATTTAGAGGGATAATTGAGATTATCTATATGTTTTAAACTTGACAATACCAAGTATATAATAAAACTATAAAAATTAAGACTTTATTCTAGATCTGCAATGATTGCAAATTAGGATTATAGTTCCATGATTTTGTACATTCCTATATTCAAAAGCAAAGTAGTGATGTTAGCAGTGAACTAATTTTATCAAAATAGCAGGTGATGCAAAATCAATGCTTTAAACTTATTTTACAATGAAGTTAATTAAAAAGCATTATGCAAAATTTGATGGACGTAATTATCTCAAAAAAATATGTGTATATATAAATATCTATGTCCAGTTAAAAGATTTAAAGAAACTATTGCAAATGACAATGGTTTTATCTGATGGTAAATGATGTATACTTTTTTCCTCGTTAGTTTTCTTATAGTTTTTAAGTCTTTTTAATAATGTTCATGTATTTACTTACTGATCATAAGAATTAACTACATTTTTAAACCCAAAGAATAAAAATAAGTCCAATATTATGTTTGTGTCAGTATGTTTGGGAAGAGGGGAGCAAAATCTTTGCCGACATTTGTATAAAATGAATGTACCAGAAATTATAATGACAAAAAAAGGAACCTGATGTCAAACATTTTAGCAAATTACACTCTGCACTCTAGAAATACTTCCACTGGGAGGAGACCATCAATTTGAGTGAATGTTTATTTTCTGTTTTTATAATGTGAGATAGGCAGATTAGTATAAAAAATATGCAACTGCATAAATTTTTAATATTTATGAATAAGTATCAAGCTTGTTTTTAAGTCAATGGAACTAAGAAATCAGATAGAAAATATCGTGCATTTTATGTCACTTCCCATGAATAAATTTTGAAAAGAAAATTAAAAGCTAAAACAACTGAAGAATTTACAGGAGAGAAAAATAGAATTAACAGTGTCAAATTCTGTTCTGATTTCATCTGATATTAAAGAGCAAACAGATGTCTGGCTCTGTTAATAGAACTTGGATCACAGTAATAAACAGCTTCCATGAGGATTATAAGAGTTGTTCTTTTATTAAGCACTACTCATTTTAAATTTTATCACAAAATCATAAAAAGATAGATAAAGGACATAAGAATAAAGTACAATATTGTAACAGTTGGTATTTTCTGTGTTGTAAGTTCCAAACCCTAACCCAAATTAGCTTAAGGAAAAGGAGAATTAATTGGCTTATCTAACTGAAAACTCAAGGGGAGTGCATGCTTTAGTTGTGACTAAATCTAGGAACACATATGATGTCTCCAAGACCTGGTCTCTCATCTCTTGAATCTGCTCTTTTCCATTTTTAATGCCTGTACTCAAAGGTCTCAGTTTGCAAACAACCAAAACCAACTATGGCTAATTTAAGGAAAAAGTATTAAAGCATTTTAGATAGCTCACAGTATTTTCAGAAAGACTTCAGAACCAGATTTGTAGACTTGTAGTAAGAAATACATCCCAAATCATATTAAGACCCACCGCTAGCACCACTGGATCCGACAGTTCTAATCCCAGGAATTGTCTGGACCATTAATCCCTGTCAAACCCATTGCTATTACCATGTTTCCCCGAAAATAAGACCGGGTCTTATATTAATTTTTGCCGCAAAAGATGCATTAGGGCTTATTTTATATTACGAGCATCGTGAAAAATCACGTTACAGCTTACTTTCCGGTTAGGTCTTATTTTCGGGGAAACACGGTAGTGCCTCTAGAAATAGGATACAGCTGCTGTCTTCTCAGAATGGAGTCCTTTTGGCCTCACTGGCTTCTGATTAAAAATCTGGCAAGAGTGGGTCTGATTGGCAGAGCCTAGAACACACATACTCTACAGAAAAAAAGACTAAGAAGGTAAGAATTCAGCTTGTACAGAGGAAGGTGATCTCATAAATTGGGGAGTTCTTCAACATAGGAAACTTGTTCAAAGATGCTGAGTGGCCAGAAAGAATAATAAATATATGCCACAGCTTTTCCCCTTAGGCATTATGTGCTGCCAAATGGCTGCCAGCAGCTCCAGAATTATATCTCCCCAGGTTCATAACCTACAAAGAAAATGCTTGTGCTTCTCTCAGTAGACCTGGCAAAACACTGTCTCCTGCTGGTTCTGATAATGTTCATGCCCAACTCTGTACCAGTCACATGATCAAGGGAATGTGCCAATTTGATTATCCAACACTGAATCAAATGCCCTCTCTGGATGCTGGAGGTGAACTCAAGTCTACCTAAAGCATTTGAAGAACTTGTTCTGAAAACAGAGAATAGTGGTTTCTCAGAGAAGTTGCTAGATTATGTCCAAATGAGTTAATGGATGAATGAATGAGGAAGACAAAAATAATAGATGTTTCCTACAAATATTTTGATACCTAACTTAATTTTAATCACACCAAGAATGAAGTAAAATTGGTCAGACTATGTGTTCTGATTTGGATGCTCTTTGGTCATTCTAATAATAATAATTACAATAATAGTGATGATGACAATGATAATAATAGCTTGCATTTATATGGTGCTAAGTTGTTTCAAGTTATTACATGTTATATATACACATATGGATTTGTACCCACATAGTCTGGCTCCAGAACTCATTCCGTTACCTACATACTATAGATTTTATAGAGAGTGAGTGACCTGTCATTGGTGATCTTTAAGAAGAATCTAAGTGATTAGTAGTGAGGGAGATGTGAAAGGTATTTCACTATTTAAAATATGATTGATCACCTTTCTCTCCTCCTAGTCAACTGCATGTGGACAAGTGCCCTACGAAGCACTTACGAGTATTCCTCTGTGACATAGCAGTGTGAGTTCTGGTGCTGGGGGCAGGTCAGATAGAGGGGATTATATGACTCATGTTGCCCAGGCTGGGCCAGTTTGTGAATATGCTTTAAATTCCTGCAAGGAAAACTACTTCTGGAAGTTTATGGTCTGCCTGGGTGTTAGCAACTATCCCCTACTCCAAAAATTGGCTTTGAATGCCTAACCATTGGCCAGTGGATACCCATGTCCACATTTCCAAGCAGCTTCTGTAATCTGGGGCTGCTCAAAATCCTGCTATCTATAGACAAAAATGCTTTGCTAACCTGGTTGACCAGCCACTTATTCTCCTCTCTCACACCCACATGAGGCCACGGAGGAGCCGCAAAGTTTTCATAAGCCTCTTACACAAATCTATTTTAGCCACAATACAAATTGCACTTGAAAAACAATCTAGTACCAATTAAAATTGATTGTCAGTCTCCACATTTGGCTCCAGCAAGTTTTACTTTTTTCTAAACCATGTTAAACATTGAACCTATGGCAGCAAAGTGAATAATGTTTATATGTGCTATGAGATAGACATTGTTATCCTCTACCCCCAAATCATCGCCTTTCCCTTCTTCCGGCTGACAGAGATCTTTTCCTGTGACAGAGGCTGAAAATGTCAGTTTCAGTTGTTTCTACTCTATCTATTAATAGCATCATTACTGGAAATCCTTGTTTTCTGCAAGATTAAACCCTGAAAAAAACAGGGTCTATAGGAAAAATGGAGTTAAAGATAGATGATTCAAAACCTGTGCAGCTTTTGGCAAGATCACTAACAATGTTGAAAAATGAGTATTTCAGAATATAATTTGAACAGCACTAGGTAGGCAGCTCAGCATGGCTGAGGCTCCTCAGAACACAATAAAAATGCATCAAAACAACATGGACCTCACTTCCATCCTGTTGCTTCAGTTTTCTTTTTTTTCCTTTTTTTTTTTTAAATTAAAGTTTACTAGGGTGACAATTGTTAGTAAAGTTACATAGATTTCAGGTATACAATTCTGTATTACATCATCTATAAATCCCATTGTGTGTTCACCACCCAGAGTCAGTTTTCCTTCCATCACCATATATTTGATCCGTTGACCCTCATCTACCATCCCCCTTCCCCCTTACCCTCTGGTAACCACTAACCTGTTGTCTGTGTCTATGAGTTTTTGTTTCTCATTTGTTTGTATTGTTCTTTTGTTGTTTTGGGTTTATATACCACATATCAGTGAAATCATATGGGTCTTTGCTTTTTCTGTCTGACTTATTTCGCTTAGCATTATAATCTCAAGATCCATCCATGTTGTCACAAATGGTCCTATTTCATCTTTTCTTACCGCCAAATAGTATTCCATTGTGTATATATACCACAACTTTTTTTTTTTATTAGTTTCAGGTGCACAAGACAAAGCAAAACTTAGACGTTTATCATTTATATCCCTCACACTGTGTGAACCGCACTCCCCCCATCCACTATCTCTCTGTACGTTCCCCAAATTAATTTTCAAACCCCCATGACTGTCTTGTGGTTACCGACTATTTTTCAAAACCTCTCACCTTCCCCTTATCCCCACCCCCCGCCCCTCTAGCAACCCTCTGTTTTTCCTCCATGTTTCCAAAACTGTCTCTGATTAGTTCATTCACTTATTCTTTTCTTTAGATTACGCATATAAGTGAGATCATATGGTATTTGTCTTTCTCTTTCTGACTTATTTCACTTAACATAATGTTCTCTAGGTCCATCCATGTTGTTGCAAATGGTAAGATTTCTTTCTTCTTTATGGCTGCATAATACTCCATTGTATAAATGTACCACAGTTTCTTAATCCAGTCATCTACTGATGGGCATTTCGGTTGTTTCCAGGTCTTGGCTATTGTGTATAGTGCTGCAATAAACATAGGAGTGCATAAAGATTTTTGAATTGGAGTTTTGGATTTCTCTGGATAGATACCTAGGAGTGGGATTGCTGGATCATAAGGTAGTTCCATTTTCAGGTTTTTGAGATACCTCCAAACTGTTTTCCATAGTGGCTGCACCAATCTGCATTCCCACCAACAGTGCACAAGCATTCCCTTTTCTCCACATCCGTGCCAGCTCTTGTTGTTTGTTGATTTATTGATGATAGCCATCTTGACTGGGGTGAGGTGGTATCTCATTGTGGTTTTTATTTGCATTTCTCTGATGGTTAGGGAGGTTGAACATTTCTTCATATGCCTGTTTGCCATCTGTATGTCCTTTTTAGAAAAATGTCTCTTCATGTCCTCTGCCCATTTTTTAATTGGGTTGTTTCTTTTTTTGGAGTTGATTTGAGTGAGTTTTTTTTTTATAAATTTGTGATATTAACCCCTTATCAGATATATCGTTGGCAAATATCTTTTCCCATTCAGTAGGATCCCTTTTTGTTTTATTGATGGTTTCCTTTGCTGTACCACAACTTCTTTATCCATTCATCTATCGAAGGACATTTTGGTTTTTTCCATGTCTTGGCCACCGTAAACAAAGCTGCAATGAACATCGGAGCACATAGATCTTTACGGATAAATGTTTTCAGATTTTTTGGGTAGATACCCAGGTGAAGGATTGCTGGGTCATATGGTAATTCTATTCGTAATTCTTTGAGGAACCTCCACACTGCCTTCCATAGTGGCTGCACCAGTCTGCATTCCCATCAACAGTGTACGAGGGTTCCTTTTTCTCCACAGCCTCTCCAACACTTGTTACTATTTGTCTTGTTGATGATAGCCATTCTGACTGGGGTGAGGTGATGTCTCATTGTGGTTTTTATTTGCATTTCTCTGATGATTAGGGATATTGAGCATTTTTCATATGTATATTTGCCATTTGTATGTCCTCTTTGGAGAAATGTCTCTTCAGGTCCTCTGCCCATTTTTCAACTGGGTTGTTTGTTTTTATGTTGTTGAGTCGTATGAGTTCCTTGTATATTTTGGATATTAGCCCCTTTTCGGAGGCACTGTTTGCAAAAATCTTCTCCCATTCAGTTGGTTGCCTCTTTATTTTGTTGATGGTTCCTTTTGCTGTACAGAAGCTTTTAAGTTTGATATAGTCCCATTCATTTATTTTAGCTTTTACTTCCCTTGCCTTTGGAGTCATATTCATAAAATGCTCTTTGAACCCAAGGTCCATAAGTTTAGTACCTATGTTTTCTTCTATGCAGTTCAGGTCTTATGCTTAAGTCTTTGATCCATTTTGAATTAATTTTGGTACATGGTAACAGATAGCAGTCCAGTTTCATTCTTTTGCACGTGGCTTTCCAATTCTGCCAGCACCATTTATTGAAGAGGCTGTCTTTTCTCCATTTATGTTTTTCGCTTCTTTGTCAAAAATTATCTGTCCATATTTATGTGGTTTTATTTCTGAGTTCTCAATTATATTCCATTGGTCTACATGTCTGTTTTTCTGCCAATACCATGCTGTTTTGATTATTGTTGCCCTGTAGTACAAGCTAATGTCAGGGAGTGTGATACTTCCAGTATTATTCTTTTTTCTTAAGATTGCTTTGGCTATTTGGGGTCTTTTGTGGTTCCAAACAAATTTGATGATTTTTTTGTTCTATTTCTTTAAAAAATGCCATTGGGATTTGGTTGGGGATTCCATTAAATCTGTATATTTCTTTGGGTAATATGGCCATTTTAACTATGTTGATTCTTCCAATCCATGAGTATGGAATGTCTTTCCATTTCTTTGTGCCTTCTTCAATTTCTTTTAAAATTGTCTTATAGTTTTCAGCAGACAGGTCTGTCACATCCTTGGTTAAGTTTTTCCTAGATATTTTATTCTTTTTGCTGCAATTGCAAAAGGAATTTTTTTTTCTTTTTCTGAGATTTCATTGTTAGTATATAGGAATGCAGTGCACTTTTGTACGTTGATTTTGTAGCCAGCAACTTTACTGTATTCGTTGATTGTTTCTAATAGTTTTTTGTTGCTTCAGTTTTCAACCCACAACATTCTCTGTGTATCTGGAAGCTGTGTCCCATGGGTTATTGCTTTTCTTAATAGCAAAATTCCAGAGGATCAGCATACTCTTTTAGTGAAGTATCAAGGCTAGGTTGTAAAGCAGTTGGTCAAAATAAGACTGGGCAGGGAGATAATCCTTTGAGTGATTAATTAGACAAAGAACAAGAAGATGGCAATAACACTGCTCATAAAAAGCCTCAAGAACTTTCTTCACCCATGAAAGACCTTGTTCTCAAATCCAGGAAATCATCAGTGACAGAAGACAGATCTTAATTTGCTTGTGTCCTATAGTAAGTCTTTTCCCCCAAAGTTAAAGGTGAGTTGTTACTAAAAAATGTTCACGTCACAACTCCCCAATATTCACTTATGGTTCTTGCATTTTTTTCTATGCATGTTATACTTCAATAAACTTATCTTTAAAAAAATTAAAGAGCGATATGGAAAACACTGTGAAGTTCTGAGCCAGTAAGGCTGCTGATAAAAATGAGCATAGAAGTAGAAACTGCTGCATGCTTAGAGTTGTAAAAAGCTGGGGGGGGGGGGGGGGGGTAGGAGTGCCACTCTGGGGAAGGTGACCTAGGTACAGGCATTCATTTTTAATTTTCTTTCAGAAAGTTAACAGGTCTCCTGCCTGTACAGCTACAGGCTTTTGCCTCTCTTGCTGAAGGTTACCAATTATCTCCTGCTGTGTCGCTACACACTGCTCTTTTGCTATCCCAACACAATTTCCACATTATGCTGACATCACCCCCCTGCTTCCCAATGCATATGCACTAATTCACTTCTTGGAAATGGATGTAATAGCAGAACAGACTGTCCTTACTCTTCCAACCTCCCTGTAGATGAAAATGGCATGTGACCTGGTTCTGACCACTGAAACTCAGGGAGACTCTGCTGAGATAGTCTCAAGTAGAACCCCATGCCTTTCTTTCCTACTTTCGTACTTTGTCACATGAGGGTACAACACTTGGAACAACTGTCACCATTTTATAACTATGAAGAGAGACATTGTTGTCACACTAAAGATAGTAAGGAAGTACTTAAAAAGCAGGGTCCTTGATGGTATCACCAACACACTGAAACAAGCCTAGAACTACTCTTATCTCCAGCTCTCATTTTTAAGCCACTTTTGTCTTAGACTGTTCACTTGAAGCTGAAAGCACTCTAATCCTCTCTCTTGCATTTCCTATAGAGCACTCACATATTCATGTTGTTAGTTTTCTAGGGCTGCAGAAACAAAATAACACAGACTGGATGCCTCAAACAACAGAAATTTATTATCTGGAAGCTTGAAGTCCAAAATCAAGGTGTGGGCAGTGTTGGTTCCTTCTGAGATCTATGAGGAAAAAAGCTGTTCCAACCCGCTCTGTTGGCTCATAGATTGCTGTCTTCTCTCTATGGCTCTACACATTTTCTTCCCTCTGACCCTTCACATTACCCCTTCATATAAATATACCAGTCATATTGGGTTAAAACCCACCGAATGACCTTATTTTAACCTGATTATGTCTGCAGACACTATCTCCAAATAAGGTCATGTTCTGAGGTACCAAAGGTTGGGACTGCAACATATGAATTTGGGGGAGACACGATTCAGTCCATAATATCCACATAATACTCCTGAAATCTGGACAAATTTATTCTCCTTTCTTATTCCTTTGTAAGATGTTAGTTACACAGGTCCACCATCCCTTATCTGAAACCCTGAGGCCAGATATATTTGGAAATGCAGAATTTTCTCAATTTTATAAAGGTAATGGCATTCTATATGTATGTTACATATCATTCCAGAAGGATCTGGAGCAATACCCACAATCAATCATATTAGTATTATTGCAGTAAGCAAATAAACATTTTCACATAAGAGAAAGACTAAATGATCTTGCCAAAAGCTGCACAACATTGTTTGGTGTTTGTTATAGGCTTTTTGAGAACAACTTTTATCCAATTAAGGAAGTCATCTTCCTTTCTTAGCTTGCTAAGAATTTTTATTTTAAATTTAATCAGATGATTATTTCTGCATCTGGTGAAATGATATTTTCTTTTTGATCGTTTTTTTAGTGAGTTATATTAATTGATCTTCAAATATTAAGTGATTTGTATTTCTGTATTAAATTGGTTGTGGTATATTATCATTAGTGTATATTGCCAGATTTAGTTTGTAACATTTGGTTTTTCACATCTATAATCATGAGTGTGATTGGCCTGTAATTTTGCTTCTAAGATCCTTTCAGGCTTTGGTATCAAGGTTACCACATTTTCATTAAACAAGATGGAGAATGTTCCCTCTGTGTGTATTCCTTGGAAGGTTTTGATTAATACTGGCATTAATTCTTTCTTAAATGTTTGCAAGAATTCACTCCATGAAAGTAACTGGACCTGCCTTTGCTTTGTGGGAAGGTTTCTGTCTAGTCAAGCAGTCCCTAAGCAACAGTGACTACTTGCTATATTTCTATAGACCCATTGTTGTTTGGTAAGCAAATCACTGTTTAGTAAGCAAACAAGCCCAAATAGATTTTGACAGTTTATTATCACAGCCCAGCAGGTAGCATGAGCTGCTTGCCCAAGTCCCAAGAGAGGGATAAGGAGGCTGTTCCCAGCAGCCACTGCGCACACAGTGATTCCTGTCACAGCTGAGGAATAGTGAGCTTAGGAAACTTTTACAGGCGCTGCTAGAATCCTGACCAAACTCTGTTCTGCATGGAGACGTTATTTACTGATGAAAAGACAAATCTGCCCTTTGACCTCTCTCTAGAAAGAGAGACACTATTCCTAGCTTCTACAGCTATTTTGTGCAAACATCCTTGAAAAGATTGCTGTAGAAACCCCATGGAGAATCTCCTCCCAACAATTTCTCTGTATGGGTTTATTAATTGAACAGTTACGTAACTATTCAGATTTTCTGTCTTTGATTGTGTTTGTTTTTATATGAGTTTCTGAAGTTTGTTTTGTCCACATTTTCCAAACTTTTGCATTAAGTTGTTCGTCAACTCACTCTTATGAATGTCTGCAGGATCTATAGTAATGTCTCCATTTGTATTCTTGATATTGGTTATGTATATTATCTCTGTTTTTTTCTTAACCAGTCTTTCTAGACGTTTATCAATTTTATTTGGTTTTTCCAAAATGCTTGCCTTTGTGGCACCTCTTTATGTTTTTTGCTTTGTTTTGCTTTGTTTACAATTTCATTAATTTCTGCTCTTATTATTTTCTTTGGAATTTTGCTTTTGTTGTGTTTGTTTTTACCCCCCATTGTCTAATTTATTGAGATGGGTGCTTAAGCTATTAAATTTCAATCTTTGTTTTTTTAACATATAAATTTAACACTGTAAATTTCTCTTTACACATAGTTTTAGCTGCATTCCACAGTATTTTTTTAAATTGTGGTAAAAAGCACATAAAATTTAGCATCTTAACCATTTTTAAGTGTACAGTACCATAGTGTTAACTATATGCACACTGTTATACAACAGATATCTAGAACTTTTTCATCCTGCAAAACTGAAACTCCATACCCATTGAGCAACTGAACAATAAATCCCTTATCTCCCCTTGCCTCTGTTAACCACATTCTTTTTTTAAGAGTAAATTTTATTTTTTCCCCAGTTTCAGTGAGATATAATTGACATATATACAGAGGGTGCCAAAAAAAGTATACACATTTTAAGAATTAAAATTGTAATACTCAATACATACTGATAACAAAAGATGACTACAAGTCACATTTGACTTCTGCAATTATAAGAGGTGCTCAAAGTGGTTACCATCAGCGTCCAGACACTTCTGATTATGGCAAACTACTGCTTGAGTAACACTGACCAAAGTGTCCACTTTTATACATTTTTTGGCACCCCTGATATATATGTAGTTTAATTTTAACGTGTACAACATGATTTTATATATGTATACATTGTAAAATGATTACCACATGGTAACCACATTCTACTTTGTTTCTATAATTTTGACTACTTTAGATATCTCACGGAAGGGGAATCATATAGTATTTGTGACTGGCTTATTTCACTTTGCATAATGTCCTCAAGGTCTATCATGTTGTAGTGTACGACAGAATTTCCTTCTTTTTAAGACTGCATAATATTTCAATGTGTGTATATATCACATTTTCTCTATCTATTCATCCATAGATGGACATTTAAGTTGCTTTCATCTCTTGGCTATAGTAAATATTAACGCTGGAATGATCATGGGTGTGCAAATATCTCTTCAAGATTTTGTTTTTCAATTCTTTTGGATATATACCAAGAAGTGGAATTTCTGGATCATACGGAAATTCTATTTTTAATTCATTGAGGAACCTCCATACTGTTTTCCATAACAGCTATACCACTTTACATTCCATCCCCATTACCAATGCACAAGGATTCTAATTTCTTCTCATCCTTGCCAGCGTTTGTTATTTTCTGTTTCTTTGATCGTGGCCATCCCTACGGATCTGAGAGGATATCTCATTGTGGTTTTGATTTACATTTCCCTGCTGATTAGTAATGTAGATAATCTTTTTATATGCTTGTTGACTACTTGTATATCTTTTTGGAGAAATGTCTATTCAAATACTTTGTGCATTTTTTAATTGGGTTACTTGTTATTGTTGAATTGTAGTAGTTCTTTATATGTTCTGCCTATTATTTCCTTATCAGACATATGGTTTGCAAATATTTTCTACCATTGGTTTCATTTCCTTCTGTTAATTGTTTCCTTTGCTGTGCAGAAGTTTTTTAGTTGCTATAGCTCAACTTGTCTATTTTTGCTTTTGTTGCCTGTACTTTTGGTGTGATAGTTAAGAAATCATTGCCAAAAACAATGTCATGAAACTTTCCCCCTATTTCCTTCTAGGATGACCTAGTTTTAGATTATTCCACAAGTTTTATAGTTTAGGCATCACACAAGTTTTGATACGTAGTTTTTTCTTGTCATTCAGACAAAATAGTTTCTAATTTCAATGGTGATTTCTTCTCTAACCCATAAGTAATTTCAAAGTTAATTTCTTAGTTACAAAACAGTTGGGGATATTGTAATTGAGTTTCATCAAAAAAATGTGAGGTATAGCAGTCCCCTTCTCCCATTTAGTAGGACCTAGATTTAATTTTAGTCCCTTTAGCTTTGTAATGCTGCCAGAAGTGCTCTTCAGAATTTCTGCTTTTTAATTGCTTCTCCAGGAATCAGCAGATCTTCTTAGAAAAAGAATCCCTGAATACTATTTTAGCTCTTCACTGCTATTCTAGCTCACAAATGCCTGCAAGGTTCTATTTTAATTTTTAATATATGTTTCCAGATAATCTAGTTGTTCTCAGTGGACGAATTGATCAAAACGAATTATCGTGCCATTTCCAGAAATAGAAGTCCCTCCAATGAAATATTTATAAAT
Organism: Rhinolophus sinicus; assembly: GCF_057876585.1. Taxonomy (NCBI): domain Eukaryota; kingdom Metazoa; phylum Chordata; class Mammalia; order Chiroptera; family Rhinolophidae; genus Rhinolophus; species Rhinolophus sinicus. Next base: position 169,266,360 of record NC_142501.1, read on the forward strand.
ATACACACACACACACGCATAGTCAGATAATTAAGTTGGTGAACTCATCCTAGGAAAAGTGCTACATACCTCATTGCTGAATATCTCTATGGTCACCTTCGAAGTACAATCCTTGGGAAGTTATACACCAATGCCAGCACCTAGTCCACCCTTCAAAGCTATTTTGGAACTATTTTTCTGGAATGGCCATCAGAGCTGTTGTTGCATTACCCTTGGGATCCTGAATGTCATCAAATGTCATCAAAATATCTTCCATTCAATATTTCTTTTATCTTCAGGTAAAGAAAGAAGTCATTGGGGGCCAGATCAGGTGAGTAGGGAGGGTGTTCCAATACAGTTATGTGTTTACTGGCTAAAAACTCCCTCACAGACAGTGCTATGTGAGCTGGTGCATTGTTGTGATGCAAGAGCCATGAATTGTTGGTGAAAAGTTCAGGTCGTCTACCTTTTTCATACAGCCTTTTCAGCGCTTCCAAATAGTAAACTTAGTTAACTGTTTGTCCAGTTGGTACAAATTCATAATGAATAATCTCTTTAACATTAAAAAAGATTAACAACATCGTTGGAACAAGTTTTCGAACTTAATTATCCAACTTCATGTGTGCGTGCGCGTGTGTGCGTGCATGTGTGTGTGTAGAGATAGAGAGAGAGATAAATACTTAATATGCAAGTTAACATTGTTTTTGTTTGGAATATTATGATTCCCCTTTGCTCCATTTTGGTAGTAAAGTCAATTATACTTATCAATGGTGTAGATGGACATGGAGGAAGATAGTGTAAATTGGCAAAATAATTCCATTTCATGTCTGGGTCGTCATGGTGCACAGCATGAGAAAACAGGAGCCCAGGAAAAGGAAGAGGCTCTGAGAATTCACAGAAATCTTGGGGAGAGCTTTGGACATCCTCAGGGCAGTCTTTCTTAAACACTGAAGGCTACAGAGACCTCTGGATGGCCATGGGGTTCAAATACAAAGAACTATACAAATGTCACACTATTCAGTTCCTTACCTGTTCTTTATCCATGTATTTGTTAATTCTTTTGTTTAAATTTCATGGTAACTTTGCACTGTGCTGCAAGCATAATCGTGACAGCAAAGCAAAGCTAGAAATAAGAGAGAAAACTGAGAGGCTGCTAATTGCATCAATGAAAAGGTAAAGAGGATTTTCCTAAGTCTGTTTCTGTTAGTTTTCATAAGCCAAATTATTTAGCATGTAATAATAAAGTCTTCTTATAGCGTGGAAAACACTTTATTACTATATTCCTTTGGCAAATAAATTTATTCTTGCTACTTGTACATATTCTAGTCCCAAGCATCTTTTCTCTTTGAAACATCTGAATTACTCAATTCTTTATACTTTGCGACTTCTTTGAAACATGACTTATCTTAGGGTGGAACAGACTATAAACTACAGCAGTGCATATCTGTTGGAAATAATGAGACCACTGGCTATCAAACTCCTTGAGAAACTCCTGGACCTGGACAGAAGACATCCATAATAGGCTTTAAAAAGTTTTAACATTTCTACCAGAATAGTCAGACTGTCAGAAGTAATATATGATTTGACCAGAGAAATAAAAAATTGGCAGTCATGTACTTGAAAAAAAGAATAAGACTTTCACAACACTAAATAAGCCACATGAAAGGAAAAAATTTAGAGGAGGCTAGTACAAACAAACTCATTCATATTTCTCTACATGTAAAATAATTCATTAATAAATATCTTTGTAATAAAATTGTTCTGCTAACATGATGTCTATCACTAAATATTTAATTCAGTGTTTACCACTGTGTTCTAGGAAATACATGTTCTAGGAGATGTTTATATGGTTTCATAAAAACATAGTCATTGCCACTTAACAACAGAAACACATTCTGAGAAACGTGCTGTTAGGAGAATTCATTGTTGTGCAAACATGACAGAATGTACTTGTACAAACTTAGATGGTATAGCCTACTACACACATGGGCTATGTGATAGGCAACCATTGTATATTTGGTTCATTGTTGACTAAAATGTTATATGGTGCATAACTGTATTTTCTACCTTAATCAGTTTGGGTGGTTGTGCATAGTACATCTACCTCCTGGAAATTCATAGTATACATATATTAAAGGCTCTGGGAATTCCTACAGTAAAGAGACATGCTTAACTCAGCATTTAACAAAGTTATTTTGGCCACCAAATCATGGAACACTTCTAACATCTTACTGAATTATTCAGTAGAACATTTTTGAGAAACGTTAATTTAATATCAGAAAACAAACATTTCCAAACCCAAAATGGGCTAAGAAGATAAGAGACCCAGCATTACTGTTCCAGGAGTTTTGGGTCTGCTACAAGCTGAGGAAGTACTCACTACCCACTCTCTCATGGCATTCCATCTCCCACAGCATTTTTATACTCAGGAAATCAGATGGAGAATGGACCTTGGTATGTGGACATCAGAAATGACAGGTGCTGATTCTGCCACTAATAATTGTGAAACCTTGAGAAATTTAAAGCTTCTGAGCTTCTGTTACTTTATCGATACAACAGAGTTAATCCATGCTTTCTTATTCAGTATCAACAAACATTAAAAGCCAGATGTCAGGAAATTTACATTCTAGGAAGGAAGGAGATAGAAAGATGATAGATAGATAGATAGATAGATAGATAGATAGATAGATAGATAGATACATACATACATACATACATAGATACATAGATACATAGATACATAGATACATAGATACATAGATAGATTTTATAGATATGAAAATAAAGAAAATATCAGTAAGTGGTAATTTCTACTAAAAGAGTTAATATAGGATGTTGTGATAGTGTTTGGATGACTACTTTTGATTAAATGGCTTGAGAAAGTCTCTGAGATACCATTCAAACTGAAATTTGAATTATAGGCAGGCAGATTTTTGGGATGAGAATCATAGGAGACAAAGCAGAGACAAAGTGGCTGAGTGCACTGGGTGGGAGGGAGACTGAGAAGAGATCAGCTTAGAAAGGGAGGCAGAAACCAGATCAAGTACAGCTCTGCACACCACACTGTTTCGGTTTTATTTCAAGTACAATGAAAGCCACTGGAATATTCCAAACATGGAAGTAACAGGATCTACACAATGGATGCCATAGAACAGTTGTAAAGATCAAATGAAGTACTGTACATGAATCAGTTAGGGTCCCAACCGGACACACTCAGACTAGGTAATTTGAGGAGAAGTTTTAAAAGAGATTATTTGCCATGAGCAGGTTTTAGGGAACAAACCAGGAATAGTTTAGTACCATGGGCTACTGGTAGAGGAAACCCCTTACCACCTATGACTGAAAGACATGGCTATCCACACCCAGAGAAGGGAGTTGTGTGGAGAATACCAGGTGGAAAGAGCTGAAGCCTGCAGGAAACGGAACAGTTAACCTGCAGTAATACGAAAGGGAGGAACCACAACTTCACCCTCCTCTGCTTCCCATGGGCTGGACCTACCCAGGGGCCAGAGGCGTGAAATCCATTCATGAAGATCCACCCACAGACTGACTGGTAAGTGTGGAGGATGGAGCTGCAGGAGCAGCAGAAATTACCCAGCATAGGTCACTCCTTTTGGAGCAACCACTCTTGTCCTTTGCGTAGGTGAGAAACATGTGTCCCCAGGCAGCTACCACATCATCAGGGTCAATTCAGTCATGTCACCTCATGCAATCTAAACTGTTAAGCACCATCTGTGCTCTTTATAAAAGGAGTGGGAGGAAACATGAGGAAAGGAAACCATTATCATGAGATGAAGCTCTTCTATAACTGGTCTCTGCTTCTATAACTGGTCACTAAGTTGAAGCCGTTAACCAGAGTGACGTTCTTCCATTCCCCATTTCATGTTTTCCTTATTCTCTTAAAGCACATTGGTTGGATGGGCTCTGAATCTTGTTGCCTGAGTCAAAGCTTTAGTCCTATACGAGCTGAGTCCTTTGGTGGCCCTATCCTTACTGTGTTGCCAGTTTCTATTCCCAAGGGACAGAGGATAATAGAGTCCTAAGTAGCTAAGAGCCCCACTTGGGTTCCAGAAAAAGTCCTCCTCATGCCCATTGTATAGCAGTCACTCAGTTTCCTCTCGGTAATCAGAATCATCACCCCCGCCAGTACAACAACCTCCTCTCTGCCGATTGCTTCTTATACTAAAATGGCCAGTGGCAGTCTCCATTTCTAATTCAATGGAACTAGTATTGAATTCCCTAACAGATGCATTCTTTCCTTCAATACTATAAATACACTGAGACCAAAGTTACATGGATGGAAGAAAAAATTCCCTCAAATATACATTTGGTATAATAGTAGAAAGTCCATTCTCATCTCTAGCCCTTAGCTCCTAGACGCATCATTTCCAATGCTAGATAAGATAGTACCTTGTATGGGCCACTGGTTAAAGGCATACAATGGCATCCTGTCCTCACAGGATTTATCTTCTGATGATGGCAAAAGTGAGCCTTCAGGTGCCATTCAACAGTTCCAGGAAACTGACCTGAACATCATGAATGACGTCACATTGGGCCTCTGCTATACCAAGATGAGACACATAGTGATGGTGGTGACAAATCAGTCTTGGTGAGAGTGTGCTCATGATGGTGAGACATATGAATAGCCTCCCTTCCTGTCCCCATACCTACTTTTAATATCTCCATTGACCAATCACCTGAAGAGTTAGGTAAAGAGGCTGACTGACTTCCCTAGGAGAGATCATCTTATCCATTCAATTATTGAAAGCACTCATTCACTACTGGGATACAGTCTAAGGGGCATTTACATGGGACACACATATCCTCTCACGCACGCCCATGCTAAGAGTCCCATCCACATACCTCTCCCCCAGACCTTGTTAGCAATCTTTCTATTTTGTTCTTTCCAAAGCTTTAACTGCTTCCCTATCCAGTTTATGGAAATCCATACTTCAGGTTATTTCTCCTTCCACATGAAGTGAACAACCAGATAACTGCTCAAAGTTCTGCCCATTGAGAAAACTTTCTTTCATCACTGTCTTTCAGTGCTACCCCTAAGTGAGGCAGCGATGCAGCCACTATGCATTTCTGTTTTATGTCCACATGCTATCTGTTCATGAGCCAGGTCCATTCTTTTTCCTCCTTCTTCATTGAGTCACAGAGAATTCCCCCAGGAGACTATAGGTATAGTCTGAGGGAAAGGCAGGAAAGCAGTAAGAATAGCTACCACGAGAGGGCATGCTGTTTATTTTGCCTTCTGACTTTTCATAGACATCTCATATAGACCATTTTTATTTTACACTGGAATGGTGTGTACAAGTCTAAGTCTATGGTGCAAGGGATTACATAACACCCAGTTCATAACGAGCAGTTAGGGTCACATATTCACTTACATCCAAAGGTCTGGTGTTCAGTCTTCACCAGGCCCAGTAGCAAGCTAAAAGGTGTTTTTTTCAAATGGAGACTAGCTGTCAGAAGAGGCCAAGTTTTCCAAACACCTAAGGGTGTGCACTATGAGCTTACCAGAAGCTCTGTATAACATCTCTGTCTGAAACGAATGCTTAACATCATTGGATCTAATAGTCATAAACATGAGCAGGATAGATTTGCTGAAAAGCCTTGGTTGTTTTTCTTGCTCCAAGCTCCACTCAGAACTGGCAGCCTTACAGATTTTCCAACAAATGGTAGGGCTAGCATTTCCATATGTGGTATATGCAGCCTCCTAGATCCAAAGAGGCTTGCAAAATATCATGCCTCCTTCTTTATAGCAGGCCATGAAAGGTGCAGAAACTCATATCTCAATTTAGAAGGTATGTTCGCAATATAACAAAGATAACTGGATACCTAGAAACTTAGCCTATGTGACAGATCCTTGAAATTGGCAGGGTTTTCCACTCACTTCCTGGCACATGTGTGTCTTATGAAGGCATGTGGGTGCTTGATAGTTCCTGCTCACTAGGTCCAATTAGCATAATTTCACCCAAGGAATGCATGAGCATAATGTGCTGCAGCACATCAGGATGATCAAGTTCCTTCCCCATGATAACAGAGACGAAGTGAGTGGACATAGATAGTCCTTAGGCAAGGCAGTATTCTGCTCTCTCTGCTATGTAAAGGCAAACTACGTCTTATTAATTTAGCAGACAGAGATGTCAAAAATCACATTCTATACTACCTCAATAGCTCTATACCAAGTCAGGGGTGATGCTTACATGCTGCTTCTGGAAAGATGCCACATCCAAAACTGCAACTGCAACTGCATGACCATCTTATTATGTCTGTGATAATCTACAGCTATTGATAAATGGTAAAATCAAATAAAATCTTCATGAATTTCCCCCACTGCTAAATGGACTCATTAGCAAAGGAACGAAAAGGTCATTTCCTCAAATAGAAATGATAGCTGGCCTCTCTTTTCTGAATGCTGAGCTCTCTTGCCTAGGGAGGTGTTAATATTTTGTGGCATTCAAGGCTAGATTAGGAAGAAAGGAAATTGTCCAGTCAGTGGTTGGTGGGGGATATTGGGCTTTGAGGGTAAAGTGAGGTGTGGTCTCACTCCAGAGAGTTGGACTCATTGAGTTTAAAAGGATGGGTAGGTGTCACTCTCCATAAGAAGCAGAGCTCTATCGAGGGCAGCAGCCTTGGAAATTGCCAGACCCAGACCTCCGAATGAAGTGGGCAGCCTGGATCCAGAATCAAGCCAGTAAGCACCCTCACCTCATGCAGTGAAGGTGCTGAGGACAAAACTTGGCAAAGAGAAGCCCGTAGAGTTACCCACCTGAGGATGTTCCTAAGAGCTTGGATGATTAGTATTTCAGTGGTAACTAGAATGGGCCCAAACTAGAGGCTGATTCCCCTGCAATCCCAAGACAGAAGAAGAAAAAGTCCATGACAAATTATTGGATGTCAATGTCCCATTATCCAGGCAGCCTGCAGCTGAGACAAATTACGTTTACACAATAAGATTCTTAAAGGTATATTTGTTCTTGTGTGTATACTTATAAAGCATGCTGAAGCCTTGATATAAAAGTACACAGGAATCAGAAACCTTGCCATATTCTAACAGTGAGTACAAACTTGTGGAGGCTAGTGCAGAAGTGGCCTTAAACAAACGGACTACCTTTCATTTCCCTCTCTATAAGTCTGCCATTCTTGCTTTCACACTGCTTGCTCTCAAGCCTTTACAGAATGGTCTTAACAGTCAAGTCAACATACCACCTTTTCAATATTGTTTAAAGGCATTACTATTGGAAGACTGTATTTAAAGAAGTGGCTGCCTGGCTCCTCAGACCCTTCTGATAGAAAGTCAAACTCTTATTTCAACAAGAACCAAATCTAAAATTTTTTATGTAACGTTTTCACAAGGAATATATATTTTTAAATCACCACTGCTATAATAATAGTGCTGCTCACTCCATCAGTTCATAATTAAATGCAGACTTCTCAACACACTTAGAAAAGTAATTTGCCCAAGGTCTGCGGCTTTCTACATTATTCTAGCCCCAACACAAAGAAAGCATTCTCTGCTTGCCTCTTCCCAGTTGCATAATGGCTAAAAAACTATCAAGAAAATTTTCTACAGCCTGAAGTTGGAAGGTATGTTTTATTGGATTTTTAAAACAATCTTAAAAATACCCAAGCATTACATCTTTTTGACAAACTCAGTGGTTCTTCTCTAGTTAGCAAAACAAATGGCACCTTATTTAACTCAATATACGTTATACTTGAAATCTATCTGCTTGTCCATACTCTCTTCTTAGGGGTTGAAATAATACAAAGCCCTAGAGAATTTTTCTTGTTCCAGACAAATGAATACTTAGTACAAGCATATTAAAAAATGCAGAATTTTCCAAAAAATAATTCTATAAAAAGTGTTTTATCTAAATGGTCCTGTAAGATACTTATGAGAATCTAAAAAATATTTAAGACATGGCCACAAACTATTCAAGATCAATGCCTTCCAGAAAAAGAGAGAGAGAGAGAGAGAGAGAGAGAGAGAGAGAGAGAGAGAGAGAGAGAGAGAGAAAGAGGCAGCCTGGCATCAATGTCATTACATGGTACATGCTGGGATATTCAGAGGCTTAAAGGGGAAAAAGGAAACTGGAAACACCAAAATAGCCTCTGTAAACACAGTTTCTATAATTTACTCCCATTTGTTTTCACTTTTCCACTTGTGGCCTAATAATGATGTAACAGGGTCTGGATACATCATTCACCAAAATGACAGGTGAAGGTTTTTCCATCAACATGAGCTCATACATTACATGGCAGGAGCTCACCATTTTCTAGAACTATGATTTAAAACAACAACAAAAAAATTATTTTAAGCTATTAGAATATTGTACTCTGGTGACTTCTGTAGGTCATGAATGTTCGAGACACCTGGAACTAGTGTTCTCTAGGGTGTTTTTCAAAAAAGCTTGAGGTCCACTCCTGGATACTTCTAAAAGGAATTCGTTTCTCAATACATTTATAGCTTTTGCAAGGAGTCAATAGTTTAGGTTGGTCCTCTGGGACACCAAACCGTTAAATCTGCCCATACGCAGGTCTATAGAAGTTTATTTCTCCCAGAATCTATAGTCAATGTTTAAAAGTTTTCTTTCTTTCCTTCAGCAGAAATTTCAAGGATTTTATAGGCCCTTAAATGTTGCAAATGGAAAAGTACCTCTAAAAAGAGCACAATGGAAAGCCTTGGCAGAGGAGCTTTTGAATCCACTACCAACAAGGGAACTGGGTGAAAAAAATTAAATATGATTACGTGGGGCTCTTTTATAATTGCTTTAATTAAATATTGTCTTAAATAAACCTTAAATCAGTGAAACATGTTAGAATTAGCAGCAGATGCATCATGACTAGCTTTTTGACCAAAATACGCTATCCTCAAAGTTGACTTCGGTGCTAACAATAGAAAAGGTACCTTCAGTAGATCAATACAGGATACTTCTTGCTTTTCAGTATTTATCTCCTCTGCACTACTCTTGTTAGCAAATGCAGAATAGGGCAGATTTTTGGACAGGTTTTTCTTTGCAAAGGAATAGACTTTAGTGATGATGGTGGGGGGTGGTTGGTTTTTTAGGGGAGTGTTCTGTTTTCTCTCCGTGAATAGCAATGTTGATTCAAGTTTGATGTAAGACCCACACTACCCATGTTAGCAAATATTTTATGATTTAAATGAAAGCATACAGGTTTCATTTCTTCCAAATTGGTGATGTAATCCTCTGAAATTAAAATAAAAAAATAGCAGACTGCAAAATGTCAGTTTCTCAATGTCAGCACAACCATATCCTGCTATGGTGGCGCTGATAACTGCTTGCAATGCTTCATGCCTCCCAAAAGGCCAGCAGTAACTACACTAAGGAATGCTAACTTGCTCGCTCTCATTCTCCACCTCTAGCCACATCACTCTCATTAAGTTTCTGATTCCTGTTGCTAAATAAAGAAAAAATATAACCAAACTCAACACTGTGTCTGTCTGGTGGCAGAAGGAGGGTGAGAGAAGAAGGTGAGAGTCTTACCAGTCTGTAGCCAACCTGAAAAGTGTTCGTTTGTTGGTTGATTGCTTGGATCATTTGCTTTACTAGAAAAGACTTAAAAGGAAAACACAATACTTTTCCAAAGTCAAATAATATTATGGGTTGGGCAAGCCTGGTTGGTGTAGGCAATCTACTTGAAATGAAACAGCATTCCTCTGAGAAAGAGCTCTGCTACTCTCTCAGAATCATGTCTGTGCCGTTCTAAGAACAGACATATATGATCCATCCTCGTTCAATATTGGCAAAACAGTCTGAATTAAGTCAAAAGATGTCCACTTGCTATGTGCTTCCCATCTAATATTACCAATTTAGTCAAGCCAATAGCAGAAGGAAATACAAGTAAAACCAAAAAGCAGTACTTGAGCAACTTCACAGAACAGGTAGTATGAGACGATCTGGGAAAATACATCAGATTAAAGTCATATCTTCTTTCTCTTCCCAAACTCACTAACATGGCCACAGAAGAATAGCAAAGCTTATAAATTGAGAGAGGGAAACTAGAAAAGAAAACAACAGTGGGCCAAAGATGTCAACACATCGGAAGATGGAAAGTGGAAGGAGTGGTAGTAACTGAGACAGTTGATATAGGAAGTGGCTACCCCAGGGCACAGAGAATATGTGATTCTCCTGCAGAAGATGAAAAGGGCCCAGGAGTTGAAGCATTAGATATTTTTGATGGTGGAACTGAGGTGTGAGGCTAATACCAAGAGACCAGTTAAAAACCTATACTGAAAAGACCAGGGAATTTCCTCCACTTTGTTGGTCAGGGCAACTATCCTTTCTTATCTCTACTACCTACGTACACTGCCACTATGTAGAGCAAAAGCATATTCCCTGGACGTATTCAATCAGAAAAGCTCCTGATTTAGAAACAATGGCTGGAATGTGTATGGAGAAATTTGTGGCTGAAAATAAGATTAAGTGAAGTGTGCATAGTAAATTGTAAGACTTTATTCCTTTCTTCCTTCCCTGGCCCTGATTTCAAATGCTGGGAGCCAGAAATATATTCACCATGTAGGAGACTGAAGGACTCTCTAGAGAAATTAACTGGCCATAAAGAGAAGAGCCAATTCCAGTGTCTTTTCCATACACATGGCCTGTATTGGCTCATGCTACAGATTTTTCCTAAAATCTCGCAAAGGTTCGCAAACCCCAAACAAGCAGCGTCTGGCTTCGGCATGTCCTATACTTCTGGCTGAGCCGCTCTAAGATGGGCACTAGTGACGGCTGGCCTTTGTTCACAACTTGGCCTCTCCAGGCACCTCCAAGCCCAGCACGGACGGTAGCAGCCATCTGCAGATTGCTTTTTGGCTCATGCCAGGTGGCCCAGGGCAAGGCACAGGCTACAGATGAATGTGGTCTGCAGCAGGTCCCCTCCAGGAGGCCCTAGGGCTGGCATGCCTGGTGTCCAACTTCGGACCCAGCCTGAGCATCACCCGACCACCTCCAAGGTTGACACATCCAAAGGGCAGACTGGGCAGGCACCAGAGCCCCATTAAAACAAGGCCTGCTCTGTAGGGTCAGCCCCTGCATTGTAATCGTGGCCAGTCCTCACAAGTAATCAACCCAAGGGTCAATCCCTCCCATTGACATGTAAACAGCAAGCAAAGTTTAACTACAACAGCAGGACACACACAACCAACACAAGAAACATAACTGGAGAACATGACTCAGGTAACCAGGGAGACTGTGTCCTTGAGACTCACTGCACACTTACTACATAAGGACACTCTGCTAAGACTGGGAGGCATAGTAGCCCTACCTAATACATTAAAAACAAACACAGGGAGGCAGCCAAAGTGGGGAGAAAAGGAAACATTTATCAAATTAGAAAAAACAAAACAAAAACAGAACAAAGCTCCAGAAAAACAACTAAACAAAATGGAGACAAGTAATCTACCAGACACAGAGTTCAAAACACTAGTTATAAAGATGCTCAATGATCTCAGGGAGAACTTCAGCAAAGAGATAGGAATCCTAAAATTGGAGATAGAAAACATAAAAAGAACCAGTCAGAAATAAAGAACACAATAACTGAAATGAAGAATACATCAGAGGAAATCAACAGTAGATTAGATGAAGCAGAGGACTAAATAAACAATTTAGGAGATAACGTAGCAGAAAACACCCAATCAGAACAGTAAAAAGAAGAAAGAATCCAAAAAAATGAGGATAGTTTAAGGGGCTGCTGGGACAACATCAAGCACACTAACATTCACATTATAGGGGTACCAAAAGGAGAAGAAAGAGAGCAAAGAATTGAAAACCTATTTGAAGAAATAATGATGAAAAACTTGCCTAACCTGATGAAGGAAATAGATATACAAGCCCAGGGAGAGCAGAGAGTCCCAAACAAGATGAACTCATGAGGCCCACACCAAGACACATCATAATTAAAATGCCAAAAGTTAAAGACAAAGAGAGAATCTTAAAAGCAGCAAGAGAAAAGCAGTTAGTTACTTATAAGGGAACCCCCATAAGATTGTCAGCTGATATCTAAACAGAAATTTTGCAGGCCACAAGGGATTAGCACAAAACATTCAATGTGAAGAAAAGCAAGGACCTACAACCAAGATTACACTACCCAGCAAAGCTTTCATTTAGAATTGAAAGACAAATAAAGAGTTTCCCAGACAAGAAAAGGCTGAAGCAGTTTATCACCACCAAACAAGTATTACAAGGAATCTTAGAGGGACTTCTTTAAGATGGAAAAAAATATATATATATGAATAATAAAACGGCAATAACTACATATCTATTGATCATTACTTTAAATGTAAATGGATCAAATACTCCAATCATAAGATAGGAGGGCTGAATGGATAAGAAAACAAGACCCTTACATATGCTGCCTACAAGAGACTCACTTCAGATTGAAAGACGACACACACAGACAGAACGTAAAGGGATGGAAAAAGATATTTCATGAAAATGGAAACAAACAAAAAAAACCAAGGTAGCAATACCAGATAACATAGGCTTTAAAACAAAGACTGCAATAAGAGACAAAGAAGGACCCAGTAACACCACTTCTGGGTATTTATCCAAAGAAAACCAAATGCTACTTTGAGGGGCACATGCTTCCATATGTTCACTGCAGCATTATTTACAAGGGCCAAGCCGTGAGGGCAGCCTGGGTGTCCGTCGATGGAAGAATGGATAAACAGGAGGTGGTACATCTATACAATGGAATATTGCTCGTTCATGGAAGGGAATGGATTCTTGCCATCTGCAGCAGCATGGAGGGACCTGGATGATATTGTGGTGAGTGGAGTATGTCAGACAGAGAAAGACAGATGCAATATGATTTCATTTATATGTGAAATCTAAAGAACAAAATAAATAAACAAAACAGAAACAAACTCATAGATGCAGAGAACATTTTGATTGTTGCCAGATGAGGGGGGTGAAAAAGAAGGGAGTAAGAAGTACCGATTGGTTGTTACACAGTAGTCATGGGGTTGTAGGGTATAGCAGAAGGAATATAGTCAGTAATGTTGTAATAACTATGTCTGGTGTCAGATGGTTTCTAGATTTATTGAGGTGATAGATGGGAGGGGGGTTGGGGGTAGCATGAAAAAGATGAAGGGATTAAGAAGTACAAATTGGTAGTTATAGCATAGTCATAGGGATGTAAAGTAAAGCATAAGGAATATAATCAATAATGTGGTAAGAACTATGTATAGTGCCAGGTGGGTACTAGACCATTCAGGGGTATCACTTCTTAAATTCTATAATTGTCTATCTATATGCAGTACACCTGAAATTAATATAAAATAATATTGAATGTCAACTTTAATTGAAAAATTAAAAAGGGAGGGAAGAGGAAGGGGCATAGGAAGTTCAAATTTCCGGGTTTGAAACAAATAAGTCATGGGGATGTAATGTACAGCACAGGGAATACACACAGTCGATAATACTGTTATAGCATGGTATGGTGTCAGATGGCAGCTGGATTTATTACAGTGATCAGTTCTTAAGGTAAATAAATGTTGAATAACTATGGTGTACACCTGAAACCAATGTAATAGTGTATGTTAGCTATATTTTAATAAAAGTCTAAGGACAAAAAAATCACTTTTCATAAACCTCCTTAGCTAGAATCCCCAATTTCCTGATCCCTGGAATTAGCCATAGTTTCCCCTTAACTTCATGTGGAGTAGACATTCCTGTAGGCATTTTTTACTGCTATGATCATACAACATAAAAAATAAGTGGAAAATACATAGAAACTAGACCTTTCGCACTAACTGGCAAATGTTTTGGGAGGAGAATTAATCATAGTTCTTTGTTCTGTTGAATTTTTCTTATGGGGAGTTCTGTTGAAGAACCATGCCAATGAAATGGGAAATTAATATTTCTAGCACAGTCTACTCTTATCCTTAGGATAACATGTACAAGAAGAACTATTCATAGAAAAACATTTTGTTCAGAAACTACCCTCTTCTCCTATCCAAACTGTCTGAAGTATAAAAATCATCATGTGGGTTTTAACATGCAATCCAACTTTATTATCTCTTATAAAATTTTCAGTGCAAGCAATTAATCATTACATCACATGGTATCTAGAATTTCTGAAACAAACATTAACTTGAATGGAACAGCCCAGCCCTATGGAATAGGAATGTCTTTAAGACTTGGGGTTTTTTGATAAAAGAAAAACCAGGACAAATCCTTTTTCATTTATTATTTTCAATGCCTATTTTCAATGAGTGCAATACCAAGGGTAATATTTATGTGAGAGCACAATCAGAAGTAATATTTACATGGGCACCAAGTTATGCGATGACCCATTGGAAATATATCATCTTATTAGCAGAGTTCTCCCTTATCCTCATCTAAGCAGAATTCATTGGCTCTTCACTTGTTTATACTGTATCATTATTTTATCTCTTGACACATTGCACAGTGAGCAGTTCAAATCCTTGCTATGCCACTTATCCACTGTGCAACCATGAGAAAATTACTTAGCATTTTTATGTCTTCATTTTCTTATCTGTACAATAGGAATAATAATATACTTCTATCACAGAGTTGTTAGAAGAATTTAAGCATTCAATAAAAATTTACTACTAGTTACGTGTGTGTGTCTCTTCCCCACCACGATGACTTAGGAAAAAAGGGATTCAGAAGAACCAAATAATATCACCAAGCAGTTAACTTAGATACCTATAACACAATCATGTCTTATTATAGAGAGGTAGATCCCAAAACTTCACTGGCAGTGACATTTTAAGTAGGCCTTAATGATACATGCAAAGAAATGCACAAAGGACAATATCATCACAATCAAAGGTTTTGTTCCTGAACCACCCTTCGACCTGTCTATGTTTATTTTCTTCGTCCCCTAAGGCCACCTCGTTTTATTCTCTTGACTTTTACTGGGCTTTTCATATTCTTCACCTTTTGAACTATTTCTTGGTTCATGAATGTTGCATTTCTTTCCCAAAAATTTCACTAGCTTGTTGCTTCCTGGAACAATGTCTCAATAATGTACTGTTCTTTGGCACTGACCCCAGACTCCTTCCCTGAGGGCAGTGCACCTCCCCCGCTGTGTATGACCCTGACTGGCATGACTTAATTTTCTCCTTGCCTAAACATGAGATTGTTAACATGTAAACTGACATTGACCAGGACGGGAAGGTAAAATGCAAAATTAATAAGGGTAATCTTAGAGGATTGTGACATTAGGGATAATTCCCCCCAAAATATGCTTTAACTTTTAAAAATGGAGAAGAGGATTGTGTACGGGGATAGGCCACACAGGGCCCAAATATTTTTAAGACAAGACTAAAAATGCTGAGAATCCCAAACTCTTGTGAGAGTTTAAAAAGCAGAAGTCTTACATCTATTATTCTTGTGCGGTGAAAAGAGCAGGGACTTTCAGACCTGGTAGACATAAGTCAAATTCATATTCTGTCACTAAATAGCATGAGACTGAGACCTTGACAGAGGCCTTGACCTATAACCTGTCATCTATATAATATATTTAATAGTGCCTATATTGCAGGAATGTTGTAAACAGGAAAGACAATATAGACCAATTTGCTCATAAAGATTGCTTGAGCGAATGAGTGCAGAGTGCCTTTGAATTGAAAAAGAAGTCCCCCAAAGGGTGGAATTGAAGAAGCAGCTGTAAGTATGGGGGAGATTGGGGAAGGGGAGGTATGGGGAGTCAGATATATTCTTTTGGCTCATTAATGTCAGGTAACAGTTATGTACTGGATACCTTTTTTGTCAAAAAAAGATCCTGAGATTGATATATTAGCAGCTGACAACATACTTCCTTTTCTCTCTGAACTAATACCTCTACACCATTAACTGTAACTCAGTTGTAACTTGTAACTCAAGTGAGTAAATTCAAGAGAAAATACATGAAGTGGAAGAAGGAAATACCAAGCATCTTAGCCAGCTCCCAGCCATCCAGTGGCTTGGAGGAAAGTTCAGGAGAAGAATAAAGCATGATACTTGTCCTTCTTGAGCACAAAGATTGATGGACTCCTACCATGGAACTTATTTATATTATAGGAGAAACTATAATTTTAAAATGTTTACCTGAGCTATGTATTGCTAAAAAAAAAAAAAAAAAAAAAAATGAAGTCCAAGAGTAGATATCATTTTGTTTTAAACATGCAGAGAAATATTAAATGGAAAACAAAGTTGCTCTGGTTTAGTAATGGAACTGAAATTTGGGGGTTGGAGGCTGGCAATGGAACAAAAGAGAAAGGACTTGGGAGATGTTATGGACTGAATGTGCACCCCTAAATTCCTATGTTGAAGCCTTGAACCGCAGTACTTCAGAATGTGACTGCATTTCAAGATAGGACCTTTAAAGAGGTACTTAAGTTAAAATGAAGCTGCTAGCGTGGGCCCTGATCTAGTCTGACTGCTATCCATACAAGAAGAGGTGATTGAGACACAAGAGAGACACGAGAGATGAAATGCACACACAGAAGCAAGGCCAAGAGAGGACACAGTGAGAAGGTGGCCATCTGCAAGCCAAAGAGAGGCCTCAGGAGAAATCAAACCTACCATCACCTTGATCGTGGACTTCCAGCCTCCAGAACCTGGAGACAGTAAAGTTTTGTTGTTTAAGCTCACCAGCCTGTGGTATTTTGTTATGGGACCCCTAGCAAACTAATATAAAGGATTACTGGGAAAGGGCAGGAGAAGGGAGGGTGAGGCAGTGTAATTCCACTGTACAACTTGGAAACTTCAATATAATCTGCTGACTACAAGTACCTTGTGTTATTGATACTCTTGTCAATGAAAGAATCAGGCTAGCGTTCAGACTGGAGCAAAGGGATTTAGGAGAAGTACTGCAGTTCGAAGAATCAAGCGGGAGGTAAAAACCAAAAATTCAACAGATACAGATATCAGAACAGGAGGAGACTATGGAAACTTGCTGCTGGGATTGCTAGTGTAACTGGGCAGTACTGAACAATGCTCTGTAAGAAGGTTGGTTTCTTCCTTTCGGGCCTGGAAAGATTTTGCTGTGCCTGGAAAGTGAATCATAAATAGAAATAAAGAAAGAAAAATGTTTAACGGATAGTTATCATTAGGTGTATTACTTTACACCGAATCTCACATTAATGCAAGACAATTATATAGACCTATTGAGACTGAACTCAGATTCCTTCTGAAAAAGTAGAATGAAATAGTCAATATTGTGCTAATTTAACATTAGGAGAAAGCAGGAGCTTACATGATGTGTGTTGCATTTGTGCTCCTAAATTTAATAGCTTAGATAGCATCTCAACAGATTAGACTAGTGCCTCAATACTTACATTTGTCTTGATATAGTGCCATATCATCAATAATAAACACTCCGGTACAATAATGTGAAAGATACTGGAAAGAAAGAAAGTAGACTGGAAGATCCTTTCTTGGATATTCTAAATATCTCAGAACCTCTAAAACACATGTACCTGTCTTATCTAATATGCAAAACAAATCACTATGTAACAAGGCTACTTATTTGAATACTATTTTTCCAGCCAGCTAAAGAATAACACCATAAAAGGAATAGAATTTTCCATCTAGTGACCAGTTTTTGAAGAACGAATTTTTAAAGTATTATTGAATTTTGCCTCTTGTAATTACTATTCCAAACTACTGACTTTAGGGAGCTCAAATACTGATTCTTTTTTTAATTAAAGTTTATTGGGGTAATGATTTTTTTTTAAATAGTTGTCATCTTTTTCAGTCTCAGTTAGGTTTTTCCAGTGTAATTCCCAACTTCTAAGATCAGTATTTGGATTATGCAATTTTTGTCATTTCAGCAAAATGTACACATTTGCTGTGGTGAGGGTTTCATCTTCCTGAGGCTATGCTTATGGGCAGAAGAAAAAACAAAAGTTCTCCAATGAATAAACTGTCATTATCGCTTGGTCATAGCAGACCTTCCTAGACTTCTGTTTTACTGCTTAAACAGGAAGTTAAAGAGACAAGAGCTTTCTTCCCAAACCTAACTTCGCATATTTGAAAAAAGCTGCATGAACTAGAACCAAAAATAACTGCTTGATGCCTTCTTCTTTAGCT